>NW_027473946.1:59084-115429 GCF_050947335.1 Megachile rotundata
ACTGTTGTCATTCTAACTCATATTACTAACCATATTATGCAAATCTGATCGATAGAACGACAATTACTATACTTATTACTCTTATCATTATCAATCTAACTCATATTATTAGCCATATTATGCTTATGTGATCAATAGAACGACAATTACTATACTTATTACTCTAATTAATATCAATCTAACTCATATTATTAGCCATATTATGCTTATATGATCGATAAAACGACAATTACTATACTCATTACTCTTATTATTATCAATCTAACTCATATTATTAGCCATATTATGCTTATATGATCGATAGAACGACAATTACTATACTCATTACTCTTATTATTATCAATCTAACTCATATTATTAGGCATATTATTCTTATATGATCGATAGAACGACAATTACTATACTTATTACTCTTATTATTATGAATCTAACTCATGTTATTAGCCATATTATGCTTATATGATCGATAGAACGACAATTACTATACTTATTACTCTTATCATTATCAATCTAACTCATATTATTAGCCATATTATGCTTATATGATCGATAGGACGACAATTACTATACTTATTACTCTTAACATTATCAATCTAACTCATATTATTAGCCATACTATGCTTATATGATCGATAGACCGACAATTACTATGCTCATTACTCTTATCATTATCAATCTAACTCATATTATTAGCCATATTATGCTTATATGATCGATGGTGCGACAATTACTATACTTATTACACTCACTGCTATCAATCTAACTCATATTATTAACCATATTATGCAAATATGATCGATAGAACTACAATTGCTATACTTATTACTCTTATTATTATCAATCTAACCCATATTATTAACCATATTATGCTTATATGAGCAATAGAACTACAATTACTATACTTATTACACTCAATATTATCAATCCAACTCATATTATTAACCAAATTATGCAGATATGTTCGATAGGACGACAATTACTATACTTATTACTCTTATCATTATCAATCTAACTCATATTATTAGCCATATTATGCAGATATGATCGATAGGACGACAACTACTATACTCATTACTCTTATTATTATCAATCTAACTCATATTATTAACCATATTATGCTCATGTGATCGATATAACGACAATTACTATACTTATTACTCTTATTATTATCAATCTAACTCATATTATTAGACATACTATGATTATATGATCGATAGAACAACAATTACTATACTTATTACTCTTATCATTATCAATGTAACTCATATTATTAGCCATATTATGCTTATATGATCGATAGGACGAAAATTACTATACTTATTACTCTTATCATTATCAATCTAACTCATATTATTAGCCATATTATGCTTATGTGATCGATAGAACGACAATTACTATACTTATTACACTTATTAATATCAATCTAACTCATATTGTTAGCCATATTATGCTTATATGATCGATATAACGACAATTACTATACTCATTACTCTTATTATTAACAATCTAACTCATATTAATAGCCATATTATGCTTATATGATCGACAGAACGACAATTACTATACTTATTACACTCACTGCTATCAATCTAACTCATATTATTAATCATATTATGCAAATATGATAGATAGAACGACAATTGCTATACTTATTACTCTTATTATTATCAATCTAACTCAAATTATTAGCCATATTATGCTTATATGATCGATAGAACGACAATTACTATACTTATTACTCTTATCATTATCAATCTAACCCATACTATTAGCCATATTATGCTTATGTGATCAATAGAACGACAATTACTGTACTTATTACTCTTATTATTATCAATCTAACTCATATTATTAGCCATATTATGCTTATATGATCGATAGAACGACAATTACTATAATTTTTACTCTTATTGTTATCTATCTACCTCATATTATTAGCCATATTATGCTTATATGATCGGTAGAACGATAATTAATATACTTATTACTCTTATTCTTATGAATCTAACTCATATTATTAACCATACTATGCAGATATGATCGATAGAACTACAATTACTATACTTATTACTCTTATAATTATGAATCTATCTCATATTATTAGCCATATTATGCTTATATGATCGACAGAGCGACAATTACTATACTTATTACACTCACTGTTATCATTCTAACTCATACTACTAACCATATTATGCAAATATGATCGATAGAACGACAATTACTATACTTATTACTCTTATCATTATCAATCTAACCCATACTATTAGCCATATTATGCTTATGTGATCAATAGAACGACAATTACTATACTTATTACTCTTATTATTATCAATCTAACTCATATTATTAGCCATATTATGGTTATGTGATCGATAGGACGACAATTACTATACTCACTACTCTTATTATTATCAATCTGATTCACATTATTAGCCATATTATGCAGATATGATCGATAGAACGACAATTACTATACTCACTACTCTTATTATTATCAATCTAACTCATATTATTAGCCATATTATGCTTATATGATCGATAGAACGACAATTACTATACTTATTACCCTTATCATTATCAATCTAACCCATATTATTAGCCATATTATGCTTATGTGATCAATAGAACGACAATTACTATACTTAATGCTCTTATTATTATGAATCTAACTCATATTATTAGCCATATTATGCTTATGTGATCGATAGAACGACAACTACTATACTTATTACTCTTATTATTATCAATCTAACTGATGTTATTAGCCATATTATGCTTATGTGATCGATAGAACGACAATTACTATACTTATTACTCTTATTATTATGAATCTAACTCATATTATTAACCATATTATGCAGATATGATCGATAGAACTACTATTACTATACTCATTACTCTTATTATTATCAATCTAACTCATATTATTAGCCATATTATGCTTATATGATCGATAGATCGACAATGACTATACTTATTACTCTTATTATTATCAATCTAACTCATATTATTAGCCATATTATGCTTATGTGATCGATAGAACGACAATTACTATACTTATTACTCTTATTATTATCAATCTAACTCATATTATTAGCCATATTATGCTTATGTGATCGATAGAACGACAATTACTATACTTATTACTCTTATCATTATCAATCTAACTCATGTTATTAGCCATATTATGCTTACGTGATCGATAGAACGACAATTACTATACATATTACTCTTATTATTATGAATCTATCTCATATTATTAACCATATTATGCTGATATGATCGATAGAACTACAATTACTTTACTTATTACTCTTATTAGTATCAATCTAACTCATATTATTAGCCATATTATGCTTATATGATCGATAGAACGACAATGACTATACTTATTACTCTTATTATTATCAATCTAACTCAAATTATTAGCCATATTATGCTTATATGATCGATAGAACGACAATTACTATACTTATTACCCTTATCATTATCAATCTAACCCATATTATTAGCCATATTATGCTTATGTGATCAATAGAACGACAATTACCATACTTATTACTCTTATTATTATGAATCTAACTCATATTATTAGCCATATTATGCTTATGTGATCGATAGAACGACAACTACTATACTTATTACTCTTATTATTATCAATCTACCTCATATCATTAGCCATATTATGCTTATATGATCGATAGGACGACAATTACTATACTTATTACTCTTATTATTATCAATCTAACTCATATTATTAGCCATATTATGCTTATGTGATCGATAGAACGACAATTACTATACTCACTACTCTTACTATTATCAATCTGATTCACATTATTAGCCATATTATGCTTATATGATCGACAGAACGACAATTACTATACTTATTACACTCACTGTTGTCATTCTAACTCATATTACTAACCATATTATGCAAATCTGATCGATAGAACGACAATTACTATACTTATTACTCTTATCATTATCAATCTAACTCATATTATTAGCCATATTATGCTTATGTGATCAATAGAACGACAATTACTATACTTATTACTCTAATTAATATCAATCTAACTCATATTATTAGCCATAATATGCTTATATGATCGATAAAACGACAATTACTATACTCATTGCTCTTATTATTATCAATCTAACTCATATTATTAGCCATATTATGCTTATATGATCGATAGAACGACAATTACTATACTCATTACTCTTATTATTATCAATCTAACTCATATTATTAGGCATATTATTCTTATATGATCGATAGAACGACAATTACTATACTTATTACTCTTATTATTATGAATCTAACTCATGTTATTAGCCATATTATGCTTATATGATCGATAGAACGACAATTACTATACTTATTACTCTTATCATTATCAATCTAACTCATATTATTAGCCATATTATGCTTATATGATCGATAGGACGACAATTACTATACTTATTACTCTTAACATTATCAATCTAACTCATATTATTAGCCATACTATGCTTATATGATCGATAGACCGACAATTACTATGCTCATTACTCTTATCATTATCAATCTAACTCATATTATTAGCCATATTATGCTTATATGATCGATGGTGCGACAATTACTATACTTATTACACTCACTGCTATCAATCTAACTCATATTATTAACCATATTATGCAAATATGATCGATAGAACTACAATTGCTATACTTATTACTCTTATTATTATCAATCTAACCCATATTATTAACCATATTATGCTTATATGAGCAATAGAACTACAATTACTATACTTATTACACTCAATATTATCAAACCAACTCATATTATTAACCAAATTATGCAGATATGATCGATAGGACGACAATTACTATACTTATTACTCTTATCATTATCAATCTAACTCATATTATTAGCCATATTATGCAGATATGATCGATAGGACGACAACTACTATACTCATTACTCTTATTATTATCAATCTAACTCATATTATTAACCATATTATGCTCATGTGATCGATATAACGACAATTACTATACTTATTACTCTTATTATTATCAATCTAACTCATATTATTAGACATACTATGATTATATGATCGATAGAACAACAATTACTATACTTATTACTCTTATCATTATCAATCTAACTCATATTATTAGCCATATTATGCTTATGTGATCGATAGAACGACAATTACTATACTTATTACACTTATTAATATCAATCTAACTCATATTATTAGCCATATTATGCTTATATGATCGATAGAACGACAATTACTATACTCATTACTCTTATTATTATCAATCTAACTCATATTATTAGCCATATTATGCTTATATGATCGACAGAACGACAATTACTATACTTATTACACTCACTGCTATCAATCTAACTCATATTATTAATCATATTATGCAAATATGATAGATAGAACGACAATTGCTATACTTATTACTCTTATTATTATCAATCTAACTCAAATTATTAGCCATATTATGCTTATATGATCGATAGAACGACAATTACTATACTTATTACTCTTATCATTATCAATCTAACCCATACTATTAGCCATATTATGCTTATGTGATCAATAGAACGACAATTACTATACTTATTACTCTTATTATTATCAATCTAACTCATATTATTAGCCATATTATGCTTATATGATCGATAGAACGACAATTACTATAATTTTTACTCTTATTGTTATCTATCTACCTCATATTATTAGCCATATTATGCTTATATGATCGGTAGAACGATAATTAATATACTTATTACTCTTATTCTTATGAATCTAACTCATATTATTAGCCATATTATGCTTATGTGATCGATAGAACGACAATTACTATACTTATTACTCTTATCATTATCAATCTAACTCATGTTATTAGCCATATTATGCTTACG
The DNA here is from genome assembly GCF_050947335.1 of Megachile rotundata. NCBI lineage: Eukaryota > Metazoa > Arthropoda > Insecta > Hymenoptera > Megachilidae > Megachile > Megachile rotundata. The sequence goes on from NW_027473946.1 coordinate 65,023, forward strand.
TGATCGATAGAACGACAATTACTATACATATTACTTTTATTATTATGAATCTATCTCATATTATTAACCATATTATGCTGATATGATCGATAGAACTACAATTACTATACTTATTACTCTTATTATTATCAATCTAACTCATATTATTAGCCATATTATGCTTATATGATCGATAGAACGACAATGACTATACTTATTACTCTTATTATTATCAATCTAACTCAAATTATTAGCCATATTATGCTTATATGATCGATAGAACGACAATTACTATACTTATTACCCTTATCATTATCAATCTAACCCATATTATTAGCCATATTATGCTTATGTGATCGATAGAACGACAACTACTATATTTATTACTCTTATTATTATCAATCTACCTCATATCATTAGCCATATTATGCTTATATGATCGATAGGACGACAATTACTATACTTATTACTCTTATTATTATCAATCTAACTCATATTATTAACCATATTATGCAGATATGATCGATAGAACTACAATTACTATACTTATTACTCTTATAATTATGAATCTATCTCATATTATTAGCCATATTATGCTTGTATGATCGACAGAGCGACAATTACTATACTTATTACACTCACTGTTATCATTCTAACTCATACTACTAACCATATTATGCAAATATGATCGATAGAACGACAATTACTATACTTATTACTCTTATCATTATCAATCTAACCCATACTATTAGCCATATTATGCTTATGTGATCAATAGAACGACAATCACTATACTTATTACTCTTATTATTATCAATCTAACTCATATTATTAGCCATATTATGGTTATGTGATCGATAGGACGACAATTACTATACTCACTACTCTTATTATTATCAATCTGATTCACATTATTAGCCATATTATGCAGATATGATCGATAGAACGACAATTACTATACTCACTACTCTTATTATTATCAATCTAACTCATATTATTAGCCATATTATGCTTATATGATCGATAGAACGACAATTACTATACTTATTACCCTTATCATTATCAATCTAACCCATATTATTAGCCATATTATGCTTATGTGATCAATAGAACGACAATTACTATACTTAATGCTCTTATTATTATGAATCTAACTCATATTATTAGCCATATTATGCTTATGTGATCGATAGAACGACAACTACTATACTTATTACTCTTATTATTATCAATCTAACTGATGTTATTAGCCATATTATGCTTATGTGATCGATAGAACGACAATTACTATACTTATTACTCTTATTATTATGAATCTAACTCATATTATTAACCATATTATGCAGATATGATCGATAGAACTACTATTACTATACTCATTACTCTTATTATTATCAATCTAACTCATATTATTAGCCATATTATGCTTATATGATCGATAGATCGACAATGACTATACTTATTACTCTTATTATTATCAATCTAACTCATATTATTAGCCATATTATGCTTATGTGATCGATAGAACGACAATTACTATACTTATTACTCTTATTATTATCAATCTAACTCATATTATTAGCCATATTATGCTTATGTGATCGATAGAACGACAATTACTATACTTATTACTCTTATCATTATCAATCTAACTCATGTTATTAGCCATATTATGCTTACGTGATCGATAGAACGACAATTACTATACATATTACTCTTATTATTATGAATCTATCTCATATTATTAACCATATTATGCTGATATGATCGATAGAACTACAATTACTTTACTTATTACTCTTATTATTATCAATCTAACTCATATTATTAGCCATATTATGCTTATATGATCGATAGAACGACAATGACTATACTTATTACTCTTATTATTATCAATCTAACTCAAATTATTAGCCATATTATGCTTATATGATCGATAGAACGACAATTACTATACTTATTACCCTTATCATTATCAATCTAACCCATATTATTAGCCATATTATGCTTATGTGATCAATAGAACGACAATTACCATACTTATTACTCTTATTATTATGAATCTAACTCATATTATTAGCCATATTATGCTTATGTGATCGATAGAACGACAACTACTATACTTATTACTCTTATTATTATCAATCTACCTCATATCATTAGCCATATTATGCTTATATGATCGATAGGACGACAATTACTATACTTATTACTCTTATTATTATCAATCTAACTCATATTATTAGCCATATTATGCTTATGTGATCGATAGAACGACAATTACTATACTCACTACTCTTACTATTATCAATCTGATTCACATTATTAGCCATATTATGCAGATATGATCGATAGAACGACAATTACTGTACTCACTACTCTTATTATTATTAATCTAACTCATATTATTAGCCATATTATGCTTATATGATCGACAGAACGACAATTACTATACTTATTACACTCACTGTTGTCATTCTAACTCATATTACTAACCATATTATGCAAATCTGATCGATAGAACGACAATTACTATACTTATTACTCTTATCATTATCAATCTAACTCATATTATTAGCCATATTATGCTTATGTGATCAATAGAACGACAATTACTATACTTATTACTCTAATTAATATCAATCTAACTCATATTATTAGCCATATTATGCTTATATGATCGATAAAACGACAATTACTATACTCATTACTCTTATTATTATCAATCTAACTCATATTATTAGCCATATTATGCTTATATGATCGATAGAACGACAATTACTATACTCATTACTCTTATTATTATCAATCTAACTCATATTATTAGGCATATTATTCTTATATGATCGATAGAACGACAATTACTATACTTATTACTCTTATTATTATGAATCTAACTCATGTTATTAGCCATATTATGCTTATATGATCGATAGAACGACAATTACTATACTTATTACTCTTATCATTATCAATCTAACTCATATTATTAGCCATATTATGCTTATATGATCGATAGGACGACAATTACTATACTTATTACTCTTAACATTATCAATCTAACTCATATTATTAGCCATACTATGCTTATATGATCGATAGACCGACAATTACTATGCTCATTACTCTTATCATTATCAATCTAACTCATATTATTAGCCATATTATGCTTATATGATCGATGGTGCGACAATTACTATACTTATTACACTCACTGCTATCAATCTAACTCATATTATTAACCATATTATGCAAATATGATCGATAGAACTACAATTGCTATACTTATTACTCTTATTATTATCAATCTAACCCATATTATTAACCATATTATGCTTATATGAGCAATAGAACTACAATTACTATACTTATTACACTCAATATTATCAATCCAACTCATATTATTAACCAAATTATGCAGATATGATCGATAGGACGACAATTACTATACTTATTACTCTTATCATTATCAATCTAACTCATATTATTAGCCATATTATGCAGATATGATCGATAGGACGACAACTACTATACTCATTACTCTTATTATTATCAATCTAACTCATATTATTAACCATATTATGCTCATGTGATCGATATAACGACAATTACTATACTTATTACTCTTATTATTATCAATCTAACTCATATTATTAGACATACTATGATTATATGATCGATAGAACAACAATTACTATACTTATTACTCTTATCATTATCAATCTAACTCATATTATTAGCCATATTATGCTTATGTGATCGATAGAACGACAATTACTATACTTATTACACTTATTAATATCAATCTAACTCATATTATTAGCCATATTATGCTTATATGATCGATAGAACGACAATTACTATACTCATTACTCTTATTATTATCAATCTAACTCATATTATTAGCCATATTATGCTTATATGATCGACAGAACGACAATTACTATACTTATTACACTCACTGCTATCAATCTAACTCATATTATTAATCATATTATGCAAATATGATAGATAGAACGACAATTGCTATACTTATTACTCTTATTATTATCAATCTAACTCAAATTATTAGCCATATTATGCTTATATGATCGATAGAACGACAATTACTATACTTATTACTCTTATCATTATCAATCTAACCCATACTATTAGCCATATTATGCTTATGTGATCAATAGAACGACAATTACTATACTTATTACTCTTATTATTATCAATCTAACACATATTATTAGCCATATTATGCTTATATGATCGATAGAACGACAATTACTATAATTTTTACTCTTATTGTTATCTATCTACCTCATATTATTAGCCATATTATGCTTATATGATCGGTAGAACGATAATTAATATACTTATTACTCTTATTCTTATGAATCTAACTCATATTATTAGCCATATTATGCTTATGTGATCGATAGAACGACAATTACTATACTTATTACTCTTATCATTATCAATCTAACTCATGTTATTAGCCATATTATGCTTACGTGATCGATAGAACGACAATTACTATACATATTACTCTTATTATTATGAATCTATCTCATATTATTAACCATATTATGCTGATATGATCGATAGAACTACAATTACTATACTTATTACTCTTATTATTATCAATCTAACTCATATTATTAGCCATATTATGCTTATATGATCGATAGAACGACAATGACTATACTTATTACTCTTATTATTATCAATCTAACTCAAATTATTAGCCATATTATGCTTATATGATCGATAGAACGACAATTACTATACTTATTACCCTTATCATTATCAATCTAACCCATATTATTAGCCATATTATGCTTATGTGATCAATAGAACGACAATTACCATACTTATTACTCTTATTATTATGAATCTAACTCATATTATTAGCCATATTATGCTTATGTGATCGATAGAACGACAACTACTATATTTATTACTCTTATTATTATCAATCTACCTCATATCATTAGCCATATTATGCTTATATGATCGATAGGACGACAATTACTATACTTATTACTCTTATTATTATCAATCTAACTCATATTATTAGCCATATTATGCTTATGTGATCGATAGAACGACAATTACTATACTCACTACTCTTACTATTATCAATCTGATTCACATTATTAGCCATATTATGCAGATATGATCGATAGAACGACAATTACTGTACTCACTACTCTTATTATTATCAATCTCACTCATATTATTAGCCATATTATGCTTATGTGGTCGATAGAACGACAATTACTATTCTTATTACTCTTATTATTATGAATCTAACTCATATTATTAACCATATTATGCAGATATGATCGATGGAACTACAATTACTATACACATTACTCTTATTATTATCAATCTAACTCATATTATTAGCCATACTATGCTTATATGATCGATAGACCGACAATTACTATGCTCATTACTCTTATCATTATCAATCTAACTCATATTATTAGCCATATTATGCTTATATGATCGATGGTGCGACAATTGCTATACTTATTACACTCACTGCTATCAATCTAACTCATATTATTAACCATATTATGCAAATATGATCGATAGAACTACAATTGCTATACTTATTACTCTTATTATTATCAATCTAACCCATATTATTAACCATATTATGCTTATATGAGCAATAGAACTACAATTACTATACTTATTACACTCAATATTATCAATCCAACTCATATTATTAACCAAATTATGCAGATATGATCGATAGGACGACAATTACTATACTTATTACTCTTATCATTATCAATCTAACTCATATTATTAGCCATATTATGCAGATATGATCGATAGGACGACAACTACTATACTCATTACTCTTATTATTATCAATCTAACTCATATTATTAACCATATTATGCTCATGTGATCGATATAACGACAATTACTATACTTATTACTCTTATTATTATCAATCTAACTCATATTATTAGACATACTATGATTATATGATCGATAGAACAACAATTACTATACTTATTACTCTTATCATTATCAATGTAACTCATATTATTAGCCATATTATGCTTATATGATCGATAGGACGAAAATTACTATACTTATTACTCTTATCATTATCAATCTAACTCATATTATTAGCCATATTATGCTTATGTGATCGATAGAACGACAATTACTATACTTATTACACTTATTAATATCAATCTAACTCATATTATTAGCCATATTATGCTTATATGATCGATAGAACGACAATTACTATACTCATTACTCTTATTATTATCAATCTAACTCATATTATTAGCCATATTATGCTTATATGATCGACAGAACGACAATTACTATACTTATTACACTCACTGCTATCAATCTAACTAATATTATTAATTATATTATGCAAATATGATAGATAGAACGACAATTGCTATACTTATTACTCTTATTATTATCAATCTAACTCAAATTATTAGCCATATTATGCTTATATGATCGATAGAACGACAATTACTATACTTATTACTCTTATCATTATCAATCTAACCCATACTATTAGCCATATTATGCTTATGTGATCAATAGAACGACAATTACTATACTTATTACTCTTATTATTATCAATCTAACTCATATTATTAGCCATATTATGCTTATATGATCGATAGAACGACAATTACTATAATTTTTACTCTTATTGTTATCTATCTACCTCATATTATTAGCCATATTATGCTTATATGATTGGTAGAACGATAATTAATATACTTATTACTCTTATTCTTATGAATCTAACTCATATTATTAACCATATTATGCAGATATGATCGATAGAACTACAATTACTATACTTATTACTCTTATAATTATGAATCTATCTCATATTATTAGCCATATTATGCTTATATGATCGACAGAGCGACAATTACTATACTTATTACACTCACTGTTATCATTCTAACTCATACTACTAACCATATTATGCAAATATGATCGATAGAACGACAATTACTATACTTATTACTCTTATCATTATCAATCTAACCCATACTATTAGCCATATTATGCTTATGTGATCAATAGAACGACAATTACTATACTTATTACTCTTATTATTATCAATCTAACTCATATTATTAGCCATATTATGGTTATGTGATCGATAGGACGACAATTACTATACTCACTACTCTTATTATTATCAATCTGATTCACATTATTAGCCATATTATGCAGATATGATCGATAGAACGACAATTACTATACTCACTACTCATATTATTATCAATCTCACTCATATTATTAGCCATATTATGCTTATGTGGTCGATAGAGCGACAATTACTATTCTTATTACTCTTATTATTATGAATCTAACTCATATTATTAACCATATTATGCTTATATGATCGATAGAACTACAATTACTATACTTATTACTCTTATCATTATCAATCTAACCCATACTATTAGCCATATTATGCTTATGTGATCAATAGGACGACAATTACTATACTTATTACTCTTATTATTATCAATCTAACTCATATTATTAGCCATATTATGCTTATATGATCGACAGAGCGACAATTACTATACTTATTACACTCACTGTTATCATTCTAACTCATACTACTAACCATATTATGCAAATATGATCGATAGAACGACAATTACTATACTTATTACTTTTATCATTATCAATCTAACCCATATTATTAGCCATATTATGCTTATATGATCGATAGGACGACAATTTCTATACTTATTACCCTTATTATTATCAATCTAACTCATATTATTAGCCATATTATGCTTATGTGATAGATAGAACGACAATTACTATACTTATTACACTTATTAATATCAATCTAACTCATATTATTAGCCATATTATGCTTATATGATCGATAGAACGACAATTACTATACTCATTACTCTTATTATTATCAATCTAACTCATATTATTAGCCATATTATGCTTATATGATCGACAGAACGACAATTACTATACTTATTACACTCACTGCTATCAATCTAACTCATATTATTAATCATATTATGCAAATATGATAGATAGAACGACAATTGCTATACTTATTACTCTTATTATTATCAATCTAACTCATATTATTAGCCATATTATGCTTATATGATCAATAGAACGACAATTACTATACTTTTTACTCTTATTATTATCTATCTACCTCATATTATTAGCCATATTATGCTTATATGATCGATAGGACGACAATTACTATACTTATTACTCTTATTATTATCAATCTAACTCATATTATTAGACATATTATGGTTATGTGATCGATAGGACGACAATTACTATACTCACTACTCTTATTATTATCAATCTAACTCATGTTATTAGCCATATTATGCTTATGTGATCGATAGAACGACAATTACTATACTTATTACTCTTATTATTATTAATCTAACTATTATTATTAACCATATTATGCAGATATGATCGATAGAACTACAACTACTATACTCATTACTCTTATTATTATCAATGTAACTCATATTATTAGCCATATTATGCTTATATGATCGATAGATCGACAATGACTATACTTATTACTCTTATTATTATCAATCTAACTCATATTATTAGCCATATTATGCTTATGTGATCGATAGAACGACAATTACTATACTTATTACTCTTATTATTATCAATCTAACTCATATTATTAGCCATATTATGCTTATATGATCGATAGAACGACAATTACTATACTCACTACTCTTATTATTATCAATCTCACTCATATTATTAGCCATATTATGCTTATGTGGTCGATAGAACGACAATTACTATTCTTATTACTCTTATTGTTATGAATCTAACTCATATTATTAACCATATTATGCAGATATTATGGATGGAACTACAATTACTATACACATTACTCTTATTATTATCAATCTACCTCATATTATTAGCCATATTATGCTTATATGATCGGTAGAACGATAATTACTATACTTATTACTCTTATTATTATTAATCTAACTCATATTATTAGCCATATTATGCTTATATGATCGACAGAACGACAATTACTATACTTATTACACTCACTGTTATCATTCTAACTCATATTACTAACCATATTATGCAAATCTGATCGATAGAACGACAATTACTATACTTATTACTCTTATCATTATCAATCTAACTCATATTATTAGCCATATTATGCTTATGTGATCAATAGAACGACAATTACTATACTTATTACTCTAATTAATATCAATCTAACTCATATTATTAGCCATATTATGCTTATATGATCGATAGAACGACAATTACTATACTTATTACTCTTATCATTATCAATCTAACCCATATTATTAGCCATATTATGCTTATGTGATCAATAGAACGACAATTACTATACTTATTACTCTTATTATTATGAATCTAACTCATATTATTAGCCATATTATGCTTATGTGATCGATAGAACGACAACTACTATACTTATTACTCTTATTATTATGAATCTAACTCATGTTATTAGCCATATTATGCATATATGATCGACAGAACGACAATTACTATACTTATTACACTCACTGTAATCATTCTAACTCATATTACTAACCATATTATGCAAATCTGATCGATAGAACGACAATTACTATACTTATTACTCTTATCATTATCAATCTAACTCACATTATTAGCCATATTATGCTTATATGATCGATAGACCGACAATTACTATGCTCATTACTCTTATCATTATCAATCTAACTCATATTATTAGCCATATTATGCTTATATGATCGATGGTGCGACAATTACTATACTTATTACACTCACTGCTATCAATCTAACTCATATTATTAACCATATTATGCAAATATGATCGATAGAACTACAATTGCTATACTTATTACTCTTATTATTATCAATCTAACCCATATTATTAACCATATTATGCTTATATGAGCAATAGAACTACAATTACTATACTTATTACACTCAATATTATCAATCCAACTCATATTATTAACCAAATTATGGAGATATGATCGATAGGACGACAATTACTATACTTATTACTCTTATCATTATCAATCTAACTCATATTATTAGCCATATTATGCAGATATGATCGATAGGACGACAACTACTATACTCATTACTCTTATTATTATCAATCTAACTCATATTATTAACCATATTATGCTCATGTGATCGATATAACGACAATTACTATACTTATTACTCTTATTATTATCAATCTAACTCATATTATTAGACATACTATGATTATATGATCGATAGAACAACAATTACTATACTTATTACTCTTATCATTATCAATGTAACTCATATTATTAGCCATATTATGCTTATATGATCGATAGGACGAAAATTACTATACTTATTACTCTTATCATTATCAATCTAACTCATATTATTAGCCATATTATGCAGATATGATCGATAGAACTACAATTACTATACTCATTACTCTTACTATTATCAATGTAACTCATATTATTAGCCATATTATGCTTATATGATCGATAGAACGACAATTACTATACTTATTACTCTTATTATTATGAATCTAACTCATGTTATTAGCCATATTATGCTTATATGATCGATAGAACGACAATTACTCTACTTATTACTCTTATCATTATCAATCTAACTCATATTATTAGCCATATTATGCTTATGTGATCTATAGAACGACAACTACTATACTTATTACTCTTATTATTATGAATCTAACTCATGTTATTAGCCATATTATGCTTATATGATCGACAGAACGACAATTACTATACTTATTACACTCACTGTAATCATTCTAACTCATATTACTAACCATATTATGCAAATCTGATCGATAGAACGACAATTACTATACTTATTACTCTTATCATTATCAATCTAACTCACATTATTAGCCATATTATGCTTATATGATCGATGGTGCGACAATTACTATACTTATTACACTCACTGCTATCAATCTAACTCATATTATTAACCATATTATGCAAATATGATCGATAGAACTACAATTGCTATACTTATTACTCTTATTACTATCAATCTAACCCATATTATTAACCATATTATGCTTATATGAGCAATAGAACTACAATTACTATACCTATTACACTCAATATTATCAATCCAACTCATATTATTAACCAAATTATGCAGATATGATCGATAGGACGACAACTACTATACTCATTACTCTTATTATTATCAATCTAACTCATATTATGAATCATATTATGCAAATATGATCGATAGAACGACAATTACTATACTTATTACACTTATTAATATCAATCTAACTCATATTATTAGCCATATTATGCAGATATGATCGATAGAACTACAATTACTATACTTATTACTCTTATTATTATCAATCTAACTCATATTATTAGCCATATTATGCTTATATGATCGATAGAACGACAATGACTATACTTATTACTCTTATTATTGTCAATCTAACTCATATTATTAGCCATATTATGCTTATATGATCGATAGAACGACAATTACTATACTCATTACTCTTATTATTATCAATCTAACTCATATTATTAGCCATATTATGCTTATATGATCGATAGAACGACAATTACTATAATTTTTACTCTTATTGTTATCTATCTACCTCATATTATTAGCCATATTGTGCTTATTTGATCGGTAGAACGATAATTAATATACTTATTACTCTTATTATTATGAATCTAACTCATATTATTAGCCATATTATGCTTATATGATCGATAGAACGACAATTACTATACTTATTACTCTTATTATTATGAATCTAACTCATGTTATTAGCCATATTATGCTTATATGATCGATAGAACGACAATTACTATACTCATTACTCTTATTATTACCAATCTAACTCATATTATTAGCCATATTATGCTTATGTGATCGATAGAACGACAACTACTATACTTATTACTCTTATTATTATCAATCTAACTCATGTTATTAGCCATATTATGCTTATGTGATCGATAGAACGACAATTACTATACTTATTACTCTTATTATTATTAATCTAACTATTATTATTAACCATATTATGCAGATATGATCGATAGAACTACAATTACTATACTCATTACTCTTATTATTATCAATGTAACTCATATTATTAGCCATATTATGCTTATATGATCGATAGATCGACAATGACTATACTTATTACTCTTATTATTATCAATCTAACTCATATTATTAGCCATATTCTGCTTATGTGATCGATAGAACGACAATTACTATACTTATTACTCTTATTATTATCAATCTAACTCATATTATTAGCCATATTATGCTTATATGATCGATAGAACGACAATTACTATACTTTTTACTCTTATTATTATCTATCTACCTCATATTATTAGCCATATTATGCTTATATGATCGATAGGACGACAATTACTATACTTATTACTCTTATTATTATCAATCAAACCCATATTATTACCCATATTATGCTTATGTGATCGATAGAACGACAAATACTATACTCACTACTCTTATTATTATCAATCTGATTCACATTATTAGCCATATTATGCAGATATGATCGATAGAACGACAATTACTATACTCACTACTCTTATTATTATCAATCTCACTCATATTATTAGCCATATTATGCTTATGTGGTCGATAGAACGACAATTACTATTCTTATTACTCTTATTATTATGAATCTAACTCATATTATTAACCATATTATGCAGATATTATGGATGGAACTACAATTACTATACACATTACTCTTATTATTATCAATCTACCTCATATTATTAGCCATATTATGCTTATATGATCGGTAGAACGATAATTACTATACTTATTACTCTTATTATTATTAATCTAACTCATATTATTAGCCATATTATGCTTATATGATCGACAGAACGACAATTACTATACTTATTACACTCACTGTTATCATTCTAACTCATATTACTAACCATATTATGCAAATCTGATCGATAGAACGACAATTACTATACTTATTACTCTTATCATTATCAATCTAACTCATATTATTAGCCATATTATGCTTATGTGATCAATAGAACGACAATTACTATACTTATTACTATAATTAATATCAATCTAACTCATATTATTAGCCATATTATGCTTATATGATCGATAAAACGACAATTACTATACTCATTACTCTTATTATTATCAATCTAACTCATATTATTAGCCATATTATGCTTATATGATCGATAGAACGACAATGACTATACTTATTACTCTTATTATTATTAATCTAACTCAAATTATTAGCCATATTATGCTTATATGATCGATAGAACGACAATTACTATACTTATTACTCTTATCATTATCAATCTAACCCATATTATTAGCCATATTATGCTTATGTGATCAATAGAACGACAATTACTATACTTATTACTCTTATTATTATGAATCTAACTCATATTATTAGCCATATTATGCTTATGTGATCGATAGAACGACAACTACTATACTTATTACTCTTATTATTATGAATCTAACTCATGTTATCTGCCATATTATGCTTATATGATCGACAGAACGACAATTACTATACTTATTACACTCACTGTAATCATTCTAACTCATATTACTAACCATATTATGCAAATCTGATCGATAGAACGACAATTACTATACTTATTACTCTTATCATTATCAATCTAACTCACATTATTAGCCATATTATGCTTATATGATCGATAGACCGACAATTACTATGCTCATTACTCTTATCATTATCAATCTAACTCATATTATTAGCCATATTATGCTTATATGATCGATGGTGCGACAATTACTATACTTATTACACTCACTGCTATCAATCTAACTCATATTATTAACCATATTATGCAAATATGATCGATAGAACTACAATTGCTATACTTATTACTCTTATTATTATCAATCTAACCCATATTATTAACCATATTATGCTTATATGAGCAATAGAACTACAATTACTATACTTATTACACTCAATATTATCAATCCAACTCATATTATTAACCAAATTATGCAGATATGATCGATAGGACGACAATTACTATACTTATTACTCTTATCATTATCAATCTAACTCATATTATTAGCCATATTATGCAGATATGATCGATAGGACGACAACTACTATACTCATTACTCTTATTATTATCAATCTAACTCATATTATTAACCATATTATGCTCATGTGATCGATATAACGACAATTACTATACTTATTACTCTTATTATTATCAATCTAACTCATATTATTAGACATACTATGATTATATGATCGATAGAACAACAATTACTATACTTATTACTCTTATCATTATCAATGTAACTCATATTATTAGCCATATTATGCTTATATGATCGATAGGACGAAAATTACTATACTTATTACTCTTATCATTATCAATCTAACTCATATTATTTGCCATATTATGCAGATATGATCGATAGAACTACAATTACTATACTCATTACTCTTACTACTATTAATGTAACTCATATTATTAACCATATTATGCTTATATGATCGATAGAACGACAATTACTATACTTATTACTCTTATCATTATCAATGTAACTCATATTATTAGCCATATTATGCTTATATGATCGATAGAACGACAATTACTATACTTATTACTCTTATCATTATCAATCTAACCCATATTATTGGCCATATTATGCTTATGTGATCAATAGAACGACAATTACTATACTTATTACTCATATTATTATGAATCTATCTCATATTATTAGCCATATTATGCTTATGTGATCGATAGAACGACAACTACTATACTTATTACTCTTATTATTATGAATCTAACTCATATTATTAACCATATTATGCAGATATGATCGATAGAACTACATTTACTATACTCATTACTCTTATTATTATCAATCTAACTCATATTCTTAGCCATATTATGCTTATATGATCGATAGAACGACAATTACTATACTTATTACTCTTACTATTATCAATCTAACTCATATTAATAGCCATATTATGCTTATGTGATCGATAGAACGACAATTACTATACTCATTACTCTTATTATTATCAATCTAACTCATATTATTAGCCATATTATGCTTATATGATCGACAGAACGACAATTACTATACTTATTACACTCACTGCTATCAATCTAACTCATATTATTAATCATATTATGCAAATATGATAGATAGAACGACAATTGCTATACTTATTACTCTTATTATTATCAATCTAACTCAAATTATTAGCCATATTATGCTTATATGATCGATAGAACGACAATTACTATACTTATTACTCTTATCATTATCAATCTAACCCATACTATTAGCCATATTATGCTTATGTGATCAATAGAACGACAATTACTATACTTATTACTCTTATTATTATCAATCTAACTCATATTATTAGCCATATTATGCTTATATGATCGATAAAACGACAATTACTATAATTTTTACTCTTATTGTTATCTATCTACCTCATATTATTAGCCATATTATGCTTATATGATCGGTAGAACGATAATTAATATACTTATTACTCTTATTCTTATGAATCTAACTCATATTATTAACCATATTATGCAGATATGATCGATAGAACTACAATTACTATACTTATTACTCTTATAATTATGAATCTATCTCATATTATTAGCCATATTATGCTTATATGATCGACAGAGCGACAATTACTATACTTATTACACTCACTGTTATCATTCTAACTCATACTACTAACCATATTATGCAAATATGATCGATAGAACGACAATTACTATACTTATTACTTTTATCATTATCAATCTAACCCATATTATTAGCCATATTATGCTTATATGATCGATAGGACGACAATTTCTATACTTATTACTCTTATTATTATCAATCTAACTCATATTATTAGCCATATTATGCTTATGTGATAGATAGAACGACAATTACTATACTTATTACACTTATTAATATCAATCTAACTCATATTATTAGCCATATTATGCTTATATGATCGATAGAACGACAATTACTATACTCATTACTCTTATTATTATCAATCTAACTCATATTATTAGCCATATTATGCTTATATGATCGACAGAACGACAATTACTATACTTATTACACTCACTGCTATCAATCTAACTCATATTATTAATCATATTATGCAAATATGATAGATAGAACGACAATTGCTATACTTATTACTCTTATTATTATCAATCTAACTCATATTATTAGCCATATTATGCTTATATGATCGATAGAACGACAATTACTATACTTTTTACTCTTATTATTATCTATCCACCTCATATTATTAGCCATATTATGCTTATATGATCGATAGGACGACAATTACTATACTTATTACTCTTATTATTATCAATCTAACTCATATTATTAGACATATTATGGTTATGTGATCGATAGGACGACAATTACTATACTCACTACTCTTATTATTATCAATCTGATTCACATTATTAGCCATATTATGCAGATATGATCGATAGAACGACAATTACTATACTCACTACTCTTATTATTATCAATCTCACTCATATTATTAGCCATATTATGCTTATGTGGTCAATAGAGCGACAATTACTATTCTTATTACTCTTATTATTATGAATCTAACTCATATTATTAACCATATTATGCTGATATGATCGATAGAACTACAATTACTATACACATTACTCTTATTATTATCAATCTATCTCATATTATTAGCCATATTATGCTTATATGATCGGTAGAACGATAATTACTATACTTATTACTCTTATTATTATCAATCTAACTCATATTATTAGCCATATTATCCTTATGTGATCGATAGAACAACAATTACTATACTTATTACTCTTATTATTATTAATCTAACTCATATTATTAGCCATATTATGCTTATATGATCGATAGAACGACAATTACTATACTCATTACTCTTATTATTATCAATCTAACTCATATTATTAGCCATATTATGCTTATATGATCGATAGAACGACAATTACTATAATTTTTACTCTTATTGTTATCTATCTACCTCATATTATTAGCCATATTATGCTTATATGATCGGTAGAACGATAATTAATATACTTATTACTCTTACTATTATGAATCTAACTCATATTATTAACCATATTATACAGATATGATCGATAGAACGACAATTACTATACTCACTACTCTTATTATTATCAATCTCACTCATATTATTAGCCATATTATGCTTATGTGGTCGATAGAGCGACAATTACTATTCTTATTACTCTTATTATTATGAATCTAACTCATATTTTTAACCATATTCTGCTGATATGATCGATATAACTACAATTACTATACACATTACTCTTATTATTATCAATCTATCTCATATTATTAGCCATATTATGCTTATATGATCGGTAGAACGATAATTACTATACTTATTACTCTTATTATTATCAATCTAACTCATATTATTAGCCATATTATCCTTATGTGATCGATAGAACGACAATTACTATACTTATTACTCTTATTATTATCAATCTAACACATATTATTAGCCATATTATGCTTATATGATCGATAGAACGACAATGACTATACTCATTACTCTTATTATTATCAATCTAACTCATATTATTATCCATATTATGCTTATATGATTGACAGAACGACAATTACTATACATATTATTCCTATTTTTATCAACCTAACTCATATTATTAGTCATATTATGCTTAAATGATCGATAGAACGACAATTACTATACTTATTGCTCTTATTATTATCAATCTAACTCATATTATTAGGCATATTATTCTTATATGATCGATAGAAGGACAATTACTATACTTATTACTCTTATTATTATGAATCTAACTCATGTTATTAGCCATATTATGCTTATATGATCGATAGAACGACAATTACTATACTTATTACTCTTATCATTATCAATCTAACTCATATTATTAGCCATATTATGCTTATGTGATCGATAGAACGACAACTACTATACTTATTACTCTTATTATTATCAATCTAACTCATGTTATTAGCCATATTATGCTTATGTGATCGATAGAACGACAATTACTATACTTATTACTCTTATTATTATGAATCTAACTCATATTATTAACCATATTATTCAGATATGATCGATAGAACTACAATTACTATACTCATTACTCTTATTATTATCAATCTAACTCATATTATTAGCCATATTATGCTTATATGATCGATAGATCGACAATGACTATACTTATTACTCTTATTATTATCAATCTAACTCATATTATTAGCCATATTATGCTTATGTGATCGATAGAACGACAGTTACTATACTTATTACTCTTATTATTATCAATCTAACTCATATTATTAGCCATATTATGCTTATATGATCGATAGAACGACAATTACTATACTTTTTACTCTTATTATTATCTATCTACCTCATATTATTAGCCATATTATGCTTATATGAGCGATAGGACGACAATTACTATACTTATTACTCTTATTATTATCAATCTAACTCATATTATTAGCCATATTATGCTTATGTGATCGATAGAACGACAAATACTATACTCACTACTCTTACTATTATCAATCTGATTCACATTATTAGCCATATTATGCAGATATGATCGATAGAACGACAATTACTATACTCACTACTCTTATTATTATCAATCTCACTCATATTATTAGCCATATTATGCTTATGTGGTCGATAGAACGACAATTACTATTCTTATTACTCTTATTATTATGAATCTAACTCATATTATTAACCATATTATGCAGATATCATGGATGGAACTACAATTACTATACACATTACTCTTATTATTATCAATCTACCTCATATTATTAGCCATATTATGCTTATATGATCGGTAGAACGATAATTACTATACTTATTACTCTTATTATTATTAATCTAACTCATATTATTAGCCATATTATGCTTATATGATCGACAGAACGACAATTACTATACTCATTACACTCACTGTTATCATTCTAACTCATATTACTAACCATATTATGCAAATCTGATCGATAGAACGACAATTACTATACTTACTACTCTTATCATTATCAATCTAACTCATATTATTAGCCATATTATGCTTATGTGATCAATAGAACGACAATTACTATACTTATTACTCTAATTAATATCAATCTAATTCATATTATTAGCCATATTATGCTTATATGATCGATAAAACGACAATTACTATACTCATTACTCTTATTATTATCAATCTAACTCATATTATTAGCCATATTATGCTTATATGATCGATAGAACGACAACTACTATACTCATTACTCTTATTATTATCAATCTAACTCATATTATTAGGCATATTATTCTTATATGATCGATAGAACGACAATTACTATACTTATTACTCTTATTATTATGAATCTAACTCATGTTATTAGCCATATTATGCTTATATGATCGACAGAACGACAATTACTATACTTATTACACTCACTGTAATCATTCTAACTCATATTACTAACCATATTATGCAAAATCTGATCGATAGAACGACAATGACTATACTGATTACTCTTATTATTATCACTCTAACTCATATTATTAGCCATATTATGCTTATATGGTCGATAGAACGACAATGACTATACTTATTACTCTTATTATTATCAATCTAACTCAAATTATTAGCCATATTATGCTTATATGATCGATAGA
This sequence comes from Megachile rotundata, assembly GCF_050947335.1. Taxonomy (NCBI): domain Eukaryota; kingdom Metazoa; phylum Arthropoda; class Insecta; order Hymenoptera; family Megachilidae; genus Megachile; species Megachile rotundata. Next base: position 84,872 of record NW_027473946.1, read on the forward strand.
ACGACAATTACTATACTTATTACTCTTATCATTATCAATCTAACCCATATTATTAGCCATATTATGCTTATGTGATCAATAGAACGACAATTACTATACTTATTACTCTTATTATTATGAATCTAACTCATATTATTAGCCATATTATGCTTATGTGATCGATAGAACGACAACTACTATACTTATTACTCTTATTATTATCAATCTAACTCATGTTATTAGCCATATTATGCTTATGTGATCGATAGAACGACAATTACTATACTTATTACTCTTATTATTATGAATCTAACTCATATTATTAACCATATTATTCAGATATGATCGATAGAACTACAATTACTATACTCATTACTCTTATTATTATCAATCTAACTCATATTATTAGCCATATTATGCTTATATGATCGATAGATCGACAATGACTATACTTATTACTCTTATTATTATCAATCTAACTCATATTATTAGCCATATTATGCTTATGTGATCGATAGAACGACAATTACTATACTTATTACTCTTATTATTATCAATCTAACTCATATTATTAGCCATATTATGCTTATATGATCGATAGAACGACAATTACAATACTTATTACTCTTATCATTATCAATCTAACCCATATTATTAGCCATATTATGCTTATATGATCGATAGAACGACAATTACTATACTTTTTACTCTTATTATTATCTATCTACCTCATATTATTAGCCATATTATGCTTATATGATCGATAGGACGACAATTACTATACTTATTACTCTTATTATTATCAATCTAACTCATATTATTAGCCATATTATGCTTATATGATCGATAGAACGACAATTACTATACTTTTTACTCTTATTATTATCTATCTACCTCATATTATTAGCCATATTATGCTTATATGATCGATAGGACGACAATTACTATACTTATTACTCTTATTATTATCAATCTAACCCATATTATTACCCATATTATGCTTATGTGATCGATAGAACGACAAATACTATACTCACTACTCTTATTATTATCAATCTGATTCACATTATTAGCCATATTATGCAGATATGATCGATAGAACGACAATTACTATACTCACTACTCTTATTATTATCAATCTCACTCATATTATTAGCCATATTATGCTTATGTGGTCGATAGAACGACAATTACTATTCTTATTACTCTTATTATTATGAATCTAACTCATATTATTAACCATATTATGCAGATATTATGGATGGAACTACAATTACTATACACATTACTCTTATTATTATCAATCTACCTCATATTATTAGCCATATTATGCTTATATGATCGGTAGAACGATAATTACTATACTTATTACTCTTATTATTATTAATCTAACTCATATTATTAGCCATATTATGCTTATATGATCGACAGAACGACAATTACTATACTTATTACACTCACTGTTATCATTCTAACTCATATTACTAACCATATTATGCAAATCTGATCGATAGAACGACAATTACTATACTTATTACTCTTATCATTATCAATCTAACTCATATTATTAGCCATATTATGCTTATGTGATCAATAGAACGACAATTACTAAACTTATTACTCTAATTAATATCAATCTAACTCATATTATTAGCCATATTATGCTTATATGATCGATAAAACGACAATTACTATACTCATTACTCTTATTATTATCAATCTAACTCATATTATTAGCCATATTATGCTTATATGATCGATAGAACGACAATGACTATACTTATTACTCTTATTATTATCAATCTAACTCAAATTATTAGCCATATTATGCTTATATGATCGATAGAACGACAATTACTATACTTATTACTCTTATCATTATCAATCTAACCCATATTATTAGCCATATTATGCTTATGTGATCAATAGAACGACAATTACTATACTTATTACTCTTATTATTATGAATCTAACTCATATTATTAGCCATATTATGCTTATGTGATCGATAGAACGACAACTACTATACTTATTACTCTTATTATTATGAATCTAACTCATGTTATTAGCCATATTATGCTTATATGATCGACAGAACGACAATTACTATACTTATTACACTCACTGTAATCATTCTAACTCATATTACTAACCATATCATGCAAATCTGATCGATAGAACGACAATTACTATACTTATTACTCTTATCATTATCAATCTAACTCACATTATTAGCCGTATTATGCTTATATGATCGATAGACCGACAATTACTATGCTCATTACTCTTATCATTATCAATCTAACTCATATTATTAGCCATATTATGCTTATATGATCGATGGTGCGACAATTACTATACTTATTACACTCACTGCTATCAATCTAACTCATATTATTAACCATATTATGCAAATATGATCGATAGAACTACAATTGCTATACTTATTACTCTTATTATTATCAATCTAACCCATATTATTAACCATATTATGCTTATATGAGCAATAGAACTACAATTACTATACTTATTACACTCAATATTATCAACCCAACTCATATTATTAACCAAATTATGCAGATATGATCGATAGGACGACAATTACTATACTTATTACTCTTATCATTATCAATCTAACTCATATTATTAGCCATATTATGCAGATATGATCGATAGGACGACAACTACTATACTCATTACTCTTATTATTATCAATCTAACTCATATTATTAACCATATTATGCTCATGTGATCGATATAACGACAATTACTATACTTATTACTCTTATAATTATCAATCTAACTCATATTATTAGACATACTATGATTATATGATCGATAGAACAACAATTACTATACTTATTACTCTTATCATTATCAATGTAACTCATATTATTAGCCATATTATGCTTATATGATCGATAGGACGAAAATTACTATACTTATTACTCTTATCATTATCAATCTAACTCATATTATTAGCCATATTATGCAGATATGATCGATAGAACTACAATTACTATACTCATTACTCTTACTATTATCAATGTAACTCATATTATTAACCATACTATGCTTATATGATCGATAGAACGACAATTACTATACTTATTACTCTTATCATTATCAATGTAACTCATATTATTAGCCATATTATGCTTATATGATCGATAGAACGACAATTACTATACTTATTACTCTTATCATTATCAATCTAACCCATATTATTGGCCACATTATGCTTATGTGATCAATAGAACGACAATTACTATACTTATTACTCATATTATTATGAATCTATCTCATATTATTAGCCATATTATGCTTATGTGATCGATAGAACGACAACTACTATACTTATTACTCTTATTATTATGAATCTAACTCATATTATTAACCATATTATGCAGATATGATCGATAGAACTACATTTACTATACTCATTACTCTTATTATTATCAATCTAACTCATATTCTTAGCCATATTATGCTTATATGATCGATAGAACGACAATTACTATACTTATTACTCTTACTATTATCAATCTAACTCATATTAATAGCCATATTATGCTTATGTGATCGATAGAACGACAATTACTATACTTATTACTCTTATTATTATCAATCTAACTCGTATTATTAGCCATATTATGCTTATGCGATCGATAGAACGACAATTACTATACTTATTACTCCTATCATTATCAATCTAACTCATATTATTAGCCATATTATGCTGATATGATCGATGGTGCGACAATTACTATACTTATTACACTCACTGCTAGCAATCTAACTCATATTATTAACCATATTATGCAAATATGATCGATAGAACTACAATTGCTATACTTATTACTCTTATTATTATCAATCTAACTCATATTATTAGCCATATTATGCTTATATGATCGATAGAGCGACAATTACTATACTTATTACTCTTATTATTATCAATCTAGCTCGTATTATTAGCCATATTATGCTTATATGATCGATAGGACGACAATTACTATACTTATTACTCTTATCATTATCAATCTAACTCATATTATTAGCCATATTATGCAGATATGATCGATAGGACGACAACTACTATACTTATTACTCTTATTATTATGAATCTAACTCATATTATTAACCATATTATGCAGATATGATCGATAGAACTACAATTACTATACTCATTACTCTTATTATTATCAATCTAACTCATATTCTTAGCCATATTATGCTTATATGATCGATAGAACGACAATTACTATACTTATTACTCTTACTATTATCAATCTAACTCATATTAATAGCCATATTATGCTTATGTGATCGACAGAACGACAATTACTATACTTATTACTCTTATTATTATGAATCTAACTCATATTATTAACCATGTTATGCAGATATGATCGATAGAACTACAATTACTATACTCATTACTCTTATTATTATCAATCTATCTCATATTATTAGCCATATTATGCGTATTTGATCGATAGGACGGCAATTACTATACTTATTATTCTAATTATTATCAATCTAACTCATATTATTAGCCATATTATGCTTATGTGATCGATAGAACGACAATTACTATACTTATTACTCTTATTATTATCAATCTAACTCATATTATTAGCCATATTATGCTTATATGATCGATAGAACGATAATGACTATACTCATTACTGTTATTATTATCAATCTAACTCATATTATTATCCATATTATGCTTATATGATTGACAGAACGACAATTACTATACATATTATTCCTATTTTTATCAACCTAACTCATATTATTAGCCAAATTATGCTAAAATGATCGATAGAACGACAATTACTATTCTTATTACTCTTATTATTATCAGTCTAACTCATATTATTAGCCATATTATGCTTATGTGATCGATCGAACGACAATTACTATACTTATTACTCTTATTATTATGAATCTAACTCATATTATTAACCATATTATGCAGATATGATCGATGGAACTACAATTACTATACGTATTACTCTTATTATTATCAATCTAACTCATATTATTAGCCATATTATGCTTATATGATCGATAGAACGACAATTACTATAATTTTTACTCTTATTGTTATCTATCTACCTCATATTATTAGCCATATTGTGCTTATTTGATCGGTAGAACGATAATTAATATACTTATTACTCTTATTATTATGAATCTAACTCATATTTTTAACCATATTATGCAGATATGATCGATAGAACTACAATTACTATACTCATTACTCTTATAATTATGAATCTATCTCATATTATTAGCCATATTATGCTTATATGATCGATAGAACGACAATTACTATACTCATTACTCCTATTATTACCAATCTAACTCATATTATTAGCCATATTATGCTTATATGATCGATAGAACGACAATTACTATACTTATTACTCTTATCATTATCAATCTAACCCATATTATTAGCCATATTATGCAGATATGATCGATAGAACTACAATTACTATACTTATTACTCTTATTATTATCAATCTAACTCATATTATTAGCCATATTATGCTTATATGATCGATAGAACGACAATGACTATACATATTACTCTTATTATTATCAATCTAACTCATATTATTAGCCATATTATGCTTATATGATCGATAGAACGACAATTACTATACTCATTACTCTTATTATTACCAATCTAACTCATATTATTAGCCATATTATGCTTATATGATCGATAGAACGACAATTACTATACTTATTACTCTTATTATTATGAATCTAACTCATGTTATTAGCCATATTATGCTTATATGATCGATAGAACGACAATTACTATACTTATTACTCTTATCATTATCAATCTAACTCATATTATTAGCCATATTATGCTTATATGATCGATAGGACGACAATTACTATACTTATTACTCTTAACATTATCAATCTAACTCATATTATTAGCCATATCATGCTTATATGATCGATAGACCGACAATTACTATGCTCATTACTCTTATCATTATCAAACTAACTCATATTATTAGCCATATTATGCTTATATGATCGATAGAACGACAATTACTATACTTATTACTCTTATTATTATCAATCTAACTCGTATTATTAGCCATATTATGCTTATGTGATCGATAGAACGACAATTACTATACTTATTTCTCTTATTATTATCAATCTAACTCATATTATTAGCCATATTATGCTTATATGATCGATATAACGACAATTACTATACTTATTACTCTTATCATTATCAATCTAACTCATATTATTAGCCATATTATGCTTATGTGATCAATAGAACGACAATTACTAAACTTATTACTCTAATTAATATCAATCTAACTCATATTATTAGCCATATTATGCTTATATGATCGATAAAACGACAATTACTATACTCATTACTCTTATTATTATCAATCTAACTCATATTATTAGCCATATTATGCTTATATGATCGATAGAACGACAATTACTATACTCATTACTCTTATTATTATCAATCTCACTCATATTATTAGCCATATTATGCTTATGTGGTCGATAGAACGACAATTACTATTCTTATTACTCTTATTATTATGAATCTAACTCATATTATTAACCATATTATGCAGATATTATGGATGGAACTACAATTACTATACACATTACTCTTATTATTATCAATCTACCTCATATTATTAGCCATATTATGCTTATATGATCGGTAGAACGATAATTACTATACTTATTACTCTTATTATTATTAATCTAACTCATATTATTAGCCATATTATGCTTATATGATCGACAGAACGACAATTACTATACTTATTACACTCACTGTTATCATTCTAACTCATATTACTAACCATATTATGCAAATCTGATCGATAGAACGACAATTACTATACTTATTACTCTTATCATTATCAATCTAACTCATATTATTAGCCATATTATGCTTATGTGATCAATAGAACGACAATTACTAAACTTATTACTCTAATTAATATCAATCTAACTCATATTATTAGCCATATTATGCTTATATGATCGATAAAACGACAATTACTATACTCATTACTCTTATTATTATCAATCTAACTCATATTATTAGCCATATTATGCTTATATGATCGATAGAACGACAATGACTATACTTATTACTCTTATTATTATCAATCTAACTCAAATTATTAGCCATATTATGCTTATATGATCGATAGAACGACAATTACTATACTTATTACTCTTATCATTATCAATCTAACCCATATTATTAGCCATATTATGCTTATGTGATCAATAGAACGACAATTACTATACTTATTACTCTTATTATTATGAATCTAACTCATATTATTAGCCATATTATGCTTATGTGATCGATAGAACGACAACTACTATACTTATTACTCTTATTATTATGAATCTAACTCATGTTATTAGCCATATTATGCTTATATGATCGACAGAACGACAATTACTATACTTATTACACTCACTGTAATCATTCTAACTCATATTACTAACCATATTATGCAAATCTGATCGATAGAACGACAATTACTATACTTATTACTCTTATCATTATCAATCTAACTCACATTATTAGCCGTATTATGCTTATATGATCGATAGACCGACAATTACTATGCTCATTACTCTTATCATTATCAATCTAACTCATATTATTAGCCATATTATGCTTATATGATCGATGGTGCGACAATTACTATACTTATTACACTCACTGCTATCAATCTAACTCATATTATTAACCATATTATGCAAATATGATCGATAGAACTACAATTGCTATACTTATTACTCTTATTATTATCAATCTAACCCATATTATTAACCATATTATGCTTATATGAGCAATAGAACTACAATTACTATACTTATTACACTCAATATTATCAACCCAACTCATATTATTAACCAAATTATGCAGATATGATCGATAGGACGACAATTACTATACTTATTACTCTTATCATTATCAATCTAACTCATATTATTAGCCATATTATGCAGATATGATCGATAGGACGACAACTACTATACTCATTACTCTTATTATTATCAATCTAACTCATATTATTAACCATATTATGCTCATGTGATCGATATAACGACAATTACTATACTTATTACTCTTATAATTATCAATCTAACTCATATTATTAGACATACTATGATTATATGATCGATAGAACAACAATTACTATACTTATGACTCTTATCATTATCAATGTAACTCATATTATTAGCCATATTATGCTTATATGATCGATAGGACGAAAATTACTATACTTATTACTCTTATCATTATCAATCTAACTCATATTATTAGCCATATTATGCAGATATGATCGATAGAACTACAATTACTATACTCATTACTCTTACTATTATCAATGTAACTCATATTATTAACCATACTATGCTTATATGATCGATAGAACGACAATTACTATACTTATTACTCTTATCATTATCAATGTAACTCATATTATTAGCCATATTATGCTTATATGATCGATAGAACGACAATTACTATACTTATTACTCTTATCATTATCAATCTAACCCATATTATTGGCCATATTATGCTTATGTGATCAATAGAACGACAATTACTATACTTATTACTCATATTATTATGAATCTATCTCATATTATTAGCCATATTATGCTTATGTGATCGATAGAACGACAACTACTATACTTATTACTCTTATTATTATGAATCTAACTCATATTATTAACCATATTATGCAGATATGATCGATAGAACTACATTTACTATACTCATTACTCTTATTATTATCAATCTAACTCATATTCTTAGCCATATTATGCTTATATGATCGATAGAACGACAATTACTATACTTATTACTCTTACTATTATCAATCTAACTCATATTAATAGCCATATTATGCTTATGTGATCGATAGAACGACAATTACTATACTTATTACTCTTATTATTATCAATCTAACTCGTATTATTAGCCATATTATGCTTATGCGATCGATAGAACGACAATTACTATACTTATTACTCCTATCATTATCAATCTAACTCATATTATTAGCCATATTATGCAGATATGATCGATAGGACGACAACTACTATACTTATTACTCTTATTATTATGAATCTAACTCATATTATTAACCATATTATGCAGATATGATCGATAGAACTACAATTACTATACTCATTACTCTTATTATTATCAATCTAACTCATATTCTTAGCCATATTATGCTTATATGATCGATAGAACGACAATTACTATACTTATTACTCTTACTATTATCAATCTAACTCATATTAATAGCCATATTATGCTTATGTGATCGACAGAACGACAATTACTATACTTATTACTCTTATTATTATGAATCTAACTCATATTATTAACCATGTTATGCAGATATGATCGATAGAACTACAATTACTATACTCATTACTCTTATTATTATCAATCTATCTCATATTATTAGCCATATTATGCGTATTTGATCGATAGGACGGCAATTACTATACTTATTATTCTAATTATTATCAATCTAACTCATATTATTAGCCATATTATGCTTATGTGATCGATAGAACGACAATTACTATACATATTACTCTTATTATTATCAATCTAACTCATATTATTAGCCATATTATGCTTATATGATCGATAGAACGATAATGACTATACTCATTACTGTTATTATTATCAATCTAACTCATATTATTATCCATATTATGCTTATATGATTGACAGAACGACAATTACTATACATATTATTCCTATTTTTATCAACCTAACTCATATTATTAGCCAAATTATGCTTAAATGATCGATAGAACGACAATTACTATTCTTATTACTCTTATTATTATCAGTCTAACTCATATTATTAGCCATATTATGCTTATGTGATCGATCGAACGACAATTACTATACTTATTACTCTTATTATTATGAATCTAACTCATATTATTAACCATATTATGCAGATATGATCGATGGAACTACAATTACTATACGTATTACTCTTATTATTATCAATCTAACTCATATTATTAGCCATATTATGCTTATATGATCGATAGAACGACAATTACTATAATTTTTACTCTTATTGTTATCTATCTTCCTCATATTATTAGCCATATTGTGCTTATTTGATCGGTAGAACGATAATTAATATACTTATTACTCTTATTATTATGAATCTAACTCATATTTTTAACCATATTATGCAGATATGATCGATAGAACTACAATTACTATACTCATTACTCTTATAATTATGAATCTATCTCATATTATTAGCCATATTATGCTTATATGATCGATAGAACGACAATTACTATACTCATTACTCCTATTATTACCAATCTAACTCATATTATTAGCCATATTATGCTTATATGATCGATAGAACGACAATTACTATACTTATTACTCTTATCATTATCAATCTAACCCATATTATTAGCCATATTATGCAGATATGATCGATAGAACTACAATTACTATACTTATTACTCTTATTATTATCAATCTAACTCATATTATTAGCCATATTATGCTTATATGATCGATAGAACGACAATGACTATACTTATTACTCTTATTATTATCAATCTAACTCATATTATTAGCCATATTATGCTTATATGATCGATAGAACGACAATTACTATACTCATTACTCTTATTATTACCAATCTAACTCATATTATTAGCCATATTATGCTTATATGATCGATAGAACGACAATTACTATACTTATTACTCTTATTATTATGAATCTAACTCATGTTATTAGCCATATTATGCTTATATGATCGATAGAACGACAATTACTATACTTATTACTCTTATCATTATCAATCTAACTCATATTATTAGCCATATTATGCTTATATGATCGATAGGACGACAATTACTATACTTATTACTCTTAACATTATCAATCTAACTCATATTATTAGCCATATCATGCTTATATGATCGATAGACCGACAATTACTATGCTCATTACTCTTATCATTATCAAACTAACTCATATTATTAGCCATATTATGCTTATATGATCGATAGAACGACAATTACTATACTTATTACTCTTATTATTATCAATCTAACTCGTATTATTAGCCATATTATGCTTATGTGATCGATAGAACGACAATTACTATACTTATTTCTCTTATTATTATCAATCTAACTCATATTATTAGCCATATTATGCTTATATGATCGATATAACGACAATTACTATACTTATTACTCTTATCATTATCAATCTAACTCATATTATTAGCCATATTATGCTTATGTGATCAATAGAACGACAATTACTAAACTTATTACTCTAATTAATATCAATCTAACTCATATTATTAGCCATATTATGCTTATATGATCGATAAAACGACAATTACTATACTCATTACTCTTATTATTATCAATCTAACTCATATTATTAGCCATATTATGCTTATATGATCGATAGAACGACAATTACTATACTCATTACTCTTATTATTATCAATCTCACTCATATTATTAGCCATATTATGCTTATGTGGTCGATAGAACGACAATTACTATTCTTATTACTCTTATTATTATGAATCTAACTCATATTATTAACCATATTATGCAGATATTATGGATGGAACTACAATTACTATACACATTACTCTTATTATTATCAATCTACCTCATATTATTAGCCATATTATGCTTATATGATCGGTAGAACGATAATTACTATACTTATTACTCTTATTATTATTAATCTAACTCATATTATTAGCCATATTATGCTTATATGATCGACAGAACGACAATTACTATACTTATTACACTCACTGTTATCATTCTAACTCATATTACTAACCATATTATGCAAATCTGATCGATAGAACGACAATTACTATACTTATTACTCTTATCATTATCAATCTAACTCATATTATTAGCCATATTATGCTTATGTGATCAATAGAACGACAATTACTAAACTTATTACTCTAATTAATATCAATCTAACTCATATTATTAGCCATATTATGCTTATATGATCGATAAAACGACAATTACTATACTCATTACTCTTATTATTATCAATCTAACTCATATTATTAGCCATATTATGCTTATATGATCGATAGAACGACAATGACTATACTTATTACTCTTATTATTATCAATCTAGCTCGTATTATTAGCCATATTATGCTTATATGATCGATAGGACGACAATTACTATACTTATTACTCTTATCATTATCAATCTAACTCATATTATTAGCCATATTATGCAGATATGATCGATAGGACGACAACTACTATACTTATTACTCTTATTATTATGAGTCTAACACATATTATTAACCATATTATGCAGATATGATCGATAGAACTACAATTACTATACTCATTACTCTTATTATTATCAATCTAACTCATATTCTTAGCCATATTATGCTTATATGATCGATAGAACGACAATTACTATACTTATTACTCTTACTATTATCAATCTCACTCATATTAATAGCCATATTATGCTTATGTGATCGACAGAACGACAATTACTATACTTATTACTCTTATTATTATGAATCTAACTCATATTATTAACCATGTTATGCAGATATGATCGATAGAACTACAATTACTATACTCATTACTCTTATTATTATCAATCTATCTCATATTATTAGCCATATTATGCGTATTTGATCGATAGGACGGCAATTACTATACTTATTATTCTAATTATTATCAATCTAACTCATATTATTAGCCATATTATGCTTATGTGATCGATAGAACGACAATTACTATACTTATTACTCTTATTATTATCAATCTAACTCATATTATTAGCCATATTATGCTTATATGATCGATAGAACGATAATGACTATACTCATTACTGTTATTATTATCAATCTAACTCATATTATTATCCATATTATGCTTATATGATTGACAGAACGACAATTACTATACATATTATTCCTATTTTTATCAACCTAACTCATATTATTAGCCAAATTATGCTTAAATGATCGATAGAACGACAATTACTATTCTTATTACTCTTATTATTATCAGTCTAACTCATATTATTAGCCATATTATGCTTATGTGATCGATCGAACGACAATTACTATACTTATTACTCTTATTATTATGAATCTAACTCATATTATTAACCATATTATGCAGATATGATCGATGGAACTACAATTACTATACTCATTACTCTTATAATTATGAATCTATCTCATATTATTAGCCATATTATGCTTATATGATCGATAGAACGACAATTACTATACTCATTACTCCTATTATTACCAATCTAACTCATATTATTAGCCATATTGTGCTTATATGATCGATAGAACGACAATTACTATACTTATTACTCTTATCATTATCAATCTAACCCATATTATTAGCCATATTATGCAGATATGATCGATAGAACTACAATTACTATACTTATTACTCTTATTATTATCAATCTAACTCATATTATTAGCCATATTATGCTTATATGATCGATAGAACGACAATGACTATACTTATTACTCTTATTATTATCAATCTAACTCATATTATTAGCCATATTATGCTTATATGATCGATAGAACGACAATTACTATACTCATTACTCTTATTATTACCAATCTAACTCATATTATTAGCCATATTATGCTTATATGATCGATAGAACGACAATTACTATACTTATTACTCTTATTATTATGAATCTAACTCATGTTATTAGCCATATTATGCTTATATGATCGATAGAACGACAATTACTATACTTATTACTCTTATCATTATCAATCTAACTCATATTATTAGCCATATTATGCTTATATGATCGATAGGACGACAATTACTATACTTATTACTCTTAACATTATCAATCTAACTCATATTATTAGCCATATCATGCTTATATGATCGATAGACCGACAATTACTATGCTCATTACTCTTATCATTATCAAACTAACTCATATTATTAGCCATATTATGCTTATATGATCGATAGAACGACAATTACTATACTTATTACTCTTATTATTATCAATCTAACTCGTATTATTAGCCATATTATGCTTATGTGATCGATAGAACGACAATTACTATACTTATTTCTCTTATTATTATCAATCTAACTCATATTATTAGCCATATTATGCTTATATGATCGATATAACGACAATTACTATACTTATTACTCTTATCATTATCAATCTAACTCATATTATTAGCCATATTATGCTTATATGATCGATGGTGCGACAATTAATATACTTATTACACTCACTGCTATCAATCTAACTCATATTATTAACCATATTATGCAAATATGATCGATAGAACTACAATTGCTGTACTTATTACTCTTATTATTATCAATCTAACTCATATTATTAGCCATATTATGCTTATATGATCGATAGAACGACAATTACTATACTTATTACTCTTATTATTATCAATCTAATTCATATTATTAGACATACTATGCTTATATGTTCGATAGAACGACAATTACTGTACTTGTTACTCTTATCATTATCAATCTAACTCATATTATTAGCCATTTTATGCTTATATGATCGATAGGACGGCAATTTCTATATTTATTACACTCACTGCTATCAATCTAACTCATATTAATAATCATATTATGCAAATATGATCGATAGAACGACAATTACTATACTTATTTCTCTTATTATTATCAGTCTAACTCGTATTATTAGCCATATTATGCTTATGTGATCGATAGAACGACAGTTACTATACTTATTACACTCACTGCTATCAATCTAACTCATATTATTAACCATATTATTCAAATATAATCGATAGAACGACAATTACTATACTTATTACTCTTATTATTATCAATCTAACTCGTATTATTAGCCATATTATGCTTATGCGATCGATAGAACGACAATTACTATACTTATTACTCCTATCATTATCAATCTAACTCATATTATTAGCCATATTATGCTGATATGATCGATGGTGCGACAATTACTATACTTATTACACTCACTGCTATCAATCTAACTCATATTATTAACCATATTATGCAAATATGATCGATAGAACTACAATTGCTATACTTATTACTCTTATTATTATCAATCTAACTCATATTATTAGCCATATTATGCTTATATGATCGATAGAACGACAATTACTATACTTATTACTCTTATTATTATCAATCTAGCTCGTATTATTAGCCATATTATGCTTATATGATCGATAGGACGACAATTACTATACTTATTACTCTTATCATTATCAATCTAACTCATATTATTAGCCATATTATGCAGATATGATCGATAGGACGACAACTACTATACTTATTACTCTTATCATTATCAATCTAACTCATATTATTAACCATATTATGCAGATATGATCGATAGGACGACAACTACTATACTTATTACTCTTATTATTATGAATCTAACTCATATTATTAACCATATTATGCAGATATGATCGATAGAACTACAATTACTATACTCATTACTCTTATAATTATGGATCTATCTCATATTATTAGCCATATTATGCTTATATGATCGATAGAACGACAATTACTATACTCATTACTCTTATTATTACCAATCTAACTCATATTATTAGCCATATTATGCTTATATGATCGATAGAACGACAATTACTATACTTATTTCTCTTATCATTATCAATCTAACCCATATTATTAGCAATATTATGCAGATATGATCGATAGAACTACAATTACTATACTTATTACTCTTATTATTATCAATCTAACTCATATTATTAGCCATATTATGCTTATATGATCGACAGAACGACAATTACTATACTTATTACACTCACTGTTATCATTCTAACTCATACTACTAACCATATTATGCAAGTATGATCGATTGAACGACAATTACTATACTTATTACTCTTATCATTATCAATCTAACCCATATTATTAGCCATATTATGCTTATATGATCGATAGGACGACAATTACTATACTAATTACTCTTATTATTATCAATCTAACTCATATTATTAGCCATATTATGCTTATGTGATCGATAGAACGACAATTACTATACTTATTACACTTATTAATATCAATCTAACTCATATGATTAGCCATATTATGCAGATATGATCGATAGAACTACAATTACTATACTTATTACTCTTATTATTATCAATCTAACTCATATTATTAGCCATATTATGCTTATATGATCGATAGAACGACAATGACTATACTTATTACTCTTATTATTATCAATCTAACTCATATTATTAGCCATATTATGCTTATGTGATCGATATAACGACAATTACTATACTTATTACTCTTATTATTATCAATCGAACTCATATTATTAGACATACTATGCTTATATGATCGATAGAACGACAATTACTATACTTATTACTCTTATCATTATCAATCTAACTCATATTATTAGCCATATTATGCTTATATGATCGATGGTGCGACAATTAATATACTTATTACACTCACTGCTATCAATCTAACTCATATTATTAACCATATTATGCAAATATGATCGATAGAACTACAATTGCTGTACTTATTACTCTTATTATTATCAATCTAACTCATATTATTAGCCATATTATGCTTATATGATCGATAGAACGACAATTACTATACTTATTACTCTTATTATTATCAATCTAATTCATATTATTAGACATACTATGCTTATATGTTCGATAGAACGACAATTACTGTACTTGTTACTCTTATCATTATCAATCTAACTCATATTATTAGCCATTTTATGCTTATATGATCGATAGGACGGCAATTTCTATATTTATTACACTCACTGCTATCAATCTAACTCATATTAATAATCATATTATGCAAATATGATCGATAGAACGACAATTACTATACTTATTTCTCTTATTATTATCAGTCTAACTCGTATTATTAGCCATATTATGCTTATGTGATCGATAGAACGACAGTTACTATACTTATTACACTCACTGCTATCAATCTAACTCATATTATTAACCATATTATTCAAATATAATCGATAGAACGACAATTACTATACTTATTACTCTTATTATTATCAATCTAACTCGTATTATTAGCCATATTATGCTTATGCGATCGATAGAACGACAATTACTATACTTATTACTCCTATCATTATCAATCTAACTCATATTATTAGCCATATTATGCTGATATGATCGATGGTGCGACAATTACTATACTTATTACACTCACTGCTATCAATCTAACTCATATTATTAACCATATTATGCAAATATGATCGATAGAACGACAATTACTATACTTATTACTCTTATCATTATCAATCTAACTCATATTATTAGCCATATTATGCTTATATGATCGATAGGACGACAATTACTATACTTATTACTCTTAACATTATCAATCTAACTCATATTATTAGCCATATCATGCTTATATGATCGATAGACCGACAATTACTATGCTCATTACTCTTATCATTATCAAACTAACTCATATTATTAGCCATATTATGCTTATATGATCGATGGTGCGACAATTAATATACTTATTACACTCACTGCTATCAATCTAACTCATATTATTAACCATATTATGCAAATATGATCGATAGAACTACAATTGCTGTACTTATTACTCTTATTATTATCAATCTAACTCATATTATTAGCCATATTATGCTTATATGATCGATAGAACGACAATTACTATACTTATTACTCTTACTATTATCAATCTAACTCATATTAATAGCCATATTATGCTTATGTGATCGACAGAACGACAATTACTATACTTATTACTCTTATTATTATGAATCTAACTCATATTATTAACCATGTTATGCAGATATGATCGATAGAACTACAATTACTATACTCATTACTCTTATTATTATCAATCTATCTCATATTATTAGCCATATTATGCGTATTTGATCGATAGGACGGCAATTACTATACTTATTATTCTAATTATTATCAATCTAACTCATATTATTAGCCATATTATGCTTATGTGATCGATAGAACGACAATTACTATACTTATTACTGTTATTATTATCAATCTAACTCATATTATTAGCCATATTATGCTTATATGATCGATAGAACGATAATGACTATACTCATTACTGTTATTATTATCAATCTAACTCATATTATTATCCATATTATGCTTATATGATTGACAGAACGACAATTACTATACATATTATTCCTATTTTTATCAATCTAACTCATATTATTAGCCAAATTATGCTTAAATGATCGATAGAACGACAATTACTATTCTTATTACTCTTATTATTATCAGTCTAACTCATATTATTAGCCATATTATGCTTATGTGATCGATCGAACGACAATTACTATACTTATTACTCTTATTATTATGAATCTAACTCATATTATTAACCATATTATGCAGATATGATCGATGGAACTACAATTACTATACGTATTACTCTTATTATTATCAACCTAACTCATATTATTAGCCATATTATGCTTATATGATCGATAGAACGACAATTACTATAATTTTTACTCTTATTGTTATCTATCTACCTCATATTATTAGCCATATTGTGCTTATTTGATCGGTAGAACGATAATTAATATACTTGTTACTCTTATTATTATGAATCTAACTCATATTATTAACCATATTATGCAGATATGATCGATAGAACTACAATTACTATACTCATTACTCTTATAATTATGAATCTATCTCATATTATTAGCCATATTATGCTTATATGATCGATAGAACGACAATTACTATACTCATTACTCTTATTATTACCAATCTAACTCATATTATTAGCCATATTATGCTTATATGATCGATAGAACGACAATTACTATACTTATTTCTCTTATCATTATCAATCTAACCCATATTATTAGCAATATTATGCAGATATGATCGATAGAACTACAATTACTATACTTATTACTCTTATTATTATCAATCTAACTCATATTATTAGCCATATTATGCTTATATGATCGATAGAACGACAATGACTATACTTATTACTCTTATTATTATCAATCTAACTCATATTATTAGCCATATTATGCTTATATGATCGATAGAACGACAATTACTATACTCATTACTCTTATTATTACCAATCTAACTCATATTATTAGCCATATTATGCTTATATGATCGATAGAACGACAATTACTATACTTATTACTCTTATTATTATCAATCTAATTCATATTATTAGACATACTATGCTTAAATGTTCGATAGAACGACAATTACTGTACTTGTTACTCTTATCATTATCAATCTAACTCATATTATTAGCCATTTTATGCTTATATGATCGATAGGACGGCAATTTCTATATTTATTACACTCACTGCTATCAATCTAACTCATATTAATAATCATATTATGCAAATATGATCGATAGAACGACAATTACTATACTTATTTCTCTTATTATTATCAGTCTAACTCGTATTATTAGCCATATTATGCTTATGTGATCGATAGAACGACAGTTACTATACTTATTACACTCACTGCTATCAATCTAACTCATATTATTAACCATATTATTCAAATATAATCGATAGAACGACAATTACTATACTTATTACTCTTATTATTATCAATCTAACTCGTATTATTAGCCATATTATGCTTATGCGATCGATAGAACGACAATTACTATACTTATTACTCCTATCATTATCAATCTAACTCATATTATTAGCCATATTATGCTGATATGATCGATGGTGCGACAATTACTATACTTATTACACTCACTGCTATCAATCTAACTCATATTATTAACCATATTATGCAAATATGATCGATAGAACGACAATTACTATACTTATTACTCTTATCAATATCAATCTAACTCATATTATTAGCCATATTATGCTTATATGATCGATAGGACGACAATTACTATACTTATTACTCTTAACATTATCAATCTAACTCATATTATTAGCCATATCATGCTTATATGATCGATAGACCGACAATTACTATGCTCATTACTCTTATCATTATCAAACTAACTCATATTATTAGCCATATTATGCTTATATGATCGATGGTGCGACAATTACTATACTTATTACACTCACTGCTATCAATCTAACTCATATTATTAACCATATTATGCAAATATGATCGATAGAACTACAATTGCTATACTTATTACTCTTATTATTATCAATCTAACCCATATTATTAACCATATTATGCTTATATGAGCAATAGAACTACAATTACTATACTTATTACACTCAATATTATCAACCCAACTCATATTATTAACCAAATTATGCAGATATGATCGATAGGACGACAATTACTATACTTATTACTCTTATCATTATCAATCTAACTCATATTATTAGCCATATTATGCAGATATGATCGATAGGACGACAACTACTATACTCATTACTCTTATTATTATCAATCTAACTCATATTATTAACCATATTATGCTCATGTGATCGATATAACGACAATTACTATACTTATTACTCTTATAATTATCAATCTAACTCATATTATTAGACATACTATGATTATATGATCGATAGAACAACAATTACTATACTTATGACTCTTATCATTATCAATGTAACTCATATTATTAGCCATATTATGCTTATATGATCGATAGGACGAAAATTACTATACTTATTACTCTTATCATTATCAATCTAACTCATATTATTAGCCATATTATGCAGATATGATCGATAGAACTACAATTACTATACTCATTACTCTTACTATTATCAATGTAACTCATATTATTAACCATACTATGCTTATATGATCGATAGAACGACAATTACTATACTTATTACTCTTATCATTATCAATGTAACTCATATTATTAGCCATATTATGCTTATATGATCGATAGAACGACAATTACTATACTTATTACTCTTATCATTATCAATCTAACCCATATTATTGGCCATATTATGCTTATGTGATCAATAGAACGACAATTACTATACTTATTACTCATATTATTATGAATCTATCTCATATTATTAGCCATATTATGCTTATGTGATCGATAGAACGACAACTACTATACTTATTACTCTTATTATTATGAATCTAACTCATATTATTAACCATATTATGCAGATATGATCGATAGAACTACATTTACTATACTCATTACTCTTATTATTATCAATCTAACTCATATTCTTAGCCATATTATGCTTATATGATCGATAGAACGACAATTACTATACTTATTACTCTTACTATTATCAATCTAACTCATATTAATAGCCATATTATGCTTATGTGATCGATAGAACGACAATTACTATACTTATTACTCTTATTATTATCAATCTAACTCGTATTATTAGCCATATTATGCTTATGCGATCGATAGAACGACAATTACTATACTTATTACTCCTATCATTATCAATCTAACTCATATTATTAGCCATATTATGCAGATATGATCGATAGGACGACAACTACTATACTTATTACTCTTATTATTATGAATCTAACTCATATTATTAACCATATTATGCAGATATGATCGATAGAACTACAATTACTATACTCATTACTCTTATTATTATCAATCTAACTCATATTCTTAGCCATATTATGCTTATATGATCGATAGAACGACAATTACTATACTTATTACTCTTACTATTATCAATCTAACTCATATTAATAGCCATATTATGCTTATGTGATCGACAGAACGACAATTACTATACTTATTACTCTTATTATTATGAATCTAACTCATATTATTAACCATGTTATGCAGATATGATCGATAGAACTACAATTACTATACTCATTACTCTTATTATTATCAATCTATCTCATATTATTAGCCATATTATGCGTATTTGATCGATAGGACGGCAATTACTATACTTATTATTCTAATTATTATCAATCTAACTCATATTATTAGCCATATTATGCTTATGTGATCGATAGAACGACAATTACTATACATATTACTCTTATTATTATCAATCTAACTCATATTATTAGCCATATTATGCTTATATGATCGATAGAACGATAATGACTATACTCATTACTGTTATTATTATCAATCTAACTCATATTATTATCCATATTATGCTTATATGATTGACAGAACGACAATTACTATACATATTATTCCTATTTTTATCAACCTAACTCATATTATTAGCCAAATTATGCTTAAATGATCGATAGAACGACAATTACTATTCTTATTACTCTTATTATTATCAGTCTAACTCATATTATTAGCCATATTATGCTTATGTGATCGATCGAACGACAATTACTATACTTATTACTCTTATTATTATGAATCTAACTCATATTATTAACCATATTATGCAGATATGATCGATGGAACTACAATTACTATACGTATTACTCTTATTATTATCAATCTAACTCATATTATTAGCCATATTATGCTTATATGATCGATAGAACGACAATTACTATAATTTTTACTCTTATTGTTATCTATCTTCCTCATATTATTAGCCATATTGTGCTTATTTGATCGGTAGAACGATAATTAATATACTTATTACTCTTATTATTATGAATCTAACTCATATTTTTAACCATATTATGCAGATATGATCGATAGAACTACAATTACTGTACTCATTACTCTTATAATTATGAATCTATCTCATATTATTAGCCATATTATGCTTATATGATCGATAGAACGACAATTACTATACTCATTACTCCTATTATTACCAATCTAACTCATATTATTAGCCATATTATGCTTATATGATCGATAGAACGACAATTACTATACTTATTACTCTTATCATTATCAATCTAACCCATATTATTAGCCATATTATGCAGATATGATCGATAGAACTACAATTACTATACTTATTACTCTTATTATTATCAATCTAACTCATATTATTAGCCATATTATGCTTATATGATCGATAGAACGACAATGACTATACTTATTACTCTTATTATTATCAATCTAACTCATATTATTAGCCATATTATGCTTATATGATCGATAGAACGACAATTACTATACTCATTACTCTTATTATTACCAATCTAACTCATATTATTAGCCATATTATGCTTATATGATCGATAGAACGACAATTACTATACTTATTACTCTTATTATTATGAATCTAACTCATGTTATTAGCCATATTATGCTTATATGATCGATAGAACGACAATTACTATACTTATTACTCTTATCATTATCAATCTAACTCATATTATTAGCCATATTATGCTTATATGATCGATAGGACGACAATTACTATACTTATTACTCTTAACATTATCAATCTAACTCATATTATTAGCCATATCATGCTTATATGATCGATAGACCGACAATTACTATGCTCATTACTCTTATCATTATCAAACTAACTCATATTATTAGCCATATTATGCTTATATGATCGATAGAACGACAATTACTATACTTATTACTCTTATTATTATCAATCTAACTCGTATTATTAGCCATATTATGCTTATGTGATCGATAGAACGACAATTACTATACTTATTTCTCTTATTATTATCAATCTAACTCATATTATTAGCCATATTATGCTTATATGATCGATATAACGACAATTACTATACTTATTACTCTTATCATTATCAATCTAACTCATATTATTAGCCATATTATGCTTATGTGATCAATAGAACGACAATTACTATACTTATTACACTCACTGTTATCATTCTAACTCATATTACTAACCATATTATGCAAATCTGATCGATAGAACGACAATTACTATACTTATTACTCTTATCATTATCAATCTAACTCATATTATTAGCCATATTATGCTTATGTGATCAATAGAACGACAATTACTAAACTTATTACTCTAATTAATATCAATCTAACTCATATTATTAGCCATATTATGCTTATATGATCGATAAAACGACAATTACTATACTCATTACTCTTATTATTATCAATCTAACTCATATTATTAGCCATATTATGCTTATATGATCGATAGAACGACAATGACTATACTTATTACTCTTATTATTATCAATCTAGCTCGTATTATTAGCCATATTATGCTTATATGATCGATAGGACGACAATTACTATACTTATTACTCTTATCATTATCAATCTAACTCATATTATTAGCCATATTATGCAGATATGATCGATAGGACGACAACTACTATACTTATTACTCTTATTATTATGAGTCTAACACATATTATTAACCATATTATGCAGATATGATCGATAGAACTACAATTACTATACTCATTACTCTTATTATTATCAATCTAACTCATATTCTTAGCCATATTATGCTTATATGATCGATAGAACGGACAATTACTATACTTATTACTCTTACTATTATCAATCTCACTCATATTAATAGCCATATTATGCTTATGTGATCGACAGAACGACAATTACTATACTTATTACTCTTATTATTATGAATCTAACTCATATTATTAACCATGTTATGCAGATATGATCGATAGAACTACAATTACTATACTCATTACTCTTATTATTATCAATCTATCTCATATTATTAGCCATATTATGCGTATTTGATCGATAGGACGGCAATTACTATACTTATTATTCTAATTAGTATCAATCTAACTCATATTATTAGCCATATTATGCTTATGTGATCGATAGAACGACAATTACTATACTTATTACTCTTATTATTATCAATCTAACTCTATTATTAGCCATATTATGCTTATATGATCGATAGAACGATAATGACTATACTCATTACTGTTATTATTATCAATCTAACTCATATTATTATCCATATTATGCTTATATGATTGACAGAACGACAATTACTATACATATTATTCCTATTTTTATCAACCTAACTCATATTATTAGCCAAATTATGCTTAAATGATCGATAGAACGACAATTACTATTCTTATTACTCTTATTATTATCAGTCTAACTCATATTATTAGCCATATTATGCTTATGTGATCGATCGAACGACAATTAACTATACTTATTACTCTTATTATTATGAATCTAACTCATATTATTAACCATATTATGCAGATATGATCGATGGAACTACAATTACTATACGTATTACTCTTATTATTATCAATCTAACTCATATTATTAGCCATATTATGCTTATATGATCGATAGAACGACAATTACTATAATTTTTACTCTTATTGTTATCTATCTACCTCATATATTAGCCATATTGTGCCTTATTTGATCGGTAGAACGATAATTAATATACTTATTACTCTTATTATTATGAATCTAACTCATTATTTTTAACCATATTATGCAGATATGATCGATAGAACTACAATTACTATACTCATTACTCTTATAATTATGAATCTATCTCATATTATTAGCCATATTATGCTTATATGATCGATAGAACGACAATTACTATACTCATTACTCCTATTATTACCAATCTAACTCATATTATTAGCCATATTGTGCTTATATGATCGATAGAACGACAATTACTATACTTAGTACTCTTATCATTATCAATCTAACCCATATTATTAGGCCATATTATGCAGATATGATCGATAGAACTACAATTACTATACTTATTACTCTTATTATCAATCTAACTCATATTATTAGCCATATTATGCTTATATGATCGATAGAACGACAATGACTATACTCATTACTCTTATTATTACCAATCTAACTCATATTATTAGCCATATTATGCTTATATGATCGATAGAACGACAATTACTATACTTATTACTCTTATTATTATGAATCTAACTCATGTTATTAGCCATATTATGCTTATATGATCGATAGAACGACAATTACTATACTTATTACTCTTATCATTATCAATCTAACTCATATTATTAGCCATATTATGCTTATATGATCGATAGGACGACAATTACTATACTTATTACTCTTAACATTATCAATCTAACTCATATTATTAGCCATATCATGCTTATATGATCGATAGACCGACAATTACTATGCTCATTACTCTTATCATTATCAAACTAACTCATATTATTAGCCATATTATGCTTATATGATCGATAGAACGACAATTACTATACTTATTACTCTTATTATTATCAATCTAACTCGTATTATTAGCCATATTATGCTTATGTGATCGATAGAACGACAATTACTATACTTATTTCTCTTATTATTATCAATCTAACTCATATTATTAGCCATATTATGCTTATATGATCGATATAACGACAATTACTATACTTATTACTCTTATCATTATCAATCTAACTCATATTATTAGCCATATTATGCTTATATGATCGATGGTGCGACAATTAATATACTTATTACACTCACTGCTATCAATCTAACTCATATTATTAACCATATTATGCAAATATGATCGATAGAACTACAATTGCTGTACTTATTACTCTTATTATTATCAATCTAACTCATATTATTAGCCATATTATGCTTATATGATCGATAGAACGACAATTACTATACTTATTACTCTTATTATTATCAATCTAATTCATATTATTAGACATACTATGCTTATATGTTCGATAGAACGACAATTACTGTACTTGTTACTCTTATCATTATCAATCTAACTCATATTATTAGCCATTTTATGCTTATATGATCGATAGGACGGCAATTTCTATATTTATTACACTCACTGCTATCAATCTAACTCATATTAATAATCATATTATGCAAATATGATCGATAGAACGACAATTACTATACTTATTTCTCTTATTATTATCAGTCTAACTCGTATTATTAGCCATATTATGCTTATGTGATCGATAGAACGACAGTTACTATACTTATTACACTCACTGCTATCAATCTAACTCATATTATTAACCATATTATTCAAATATAATCGATAGAACGACAATTACTATACTTATTACTCTTATTATTATCAATCTAACTCGTATTATTAGCCATATTATGCTTATGCGATCGATAGAACGACAATTACTATACTTATTACTCCTATCATTATCAATCTAACTCATATTATTAGCCATATTATGCTGATATGATCGATGGTGCGACAATTACTATACTTATTACACTCACTGCTATCAATCTAACTCATATTATTAACCATATTATGCAAATATGATCGATAGAACTACAATTGCTATACTTATTACTCTTATTATTATCAATCTAACTCATATTATTAGCCATATTATGCTTATATGATCGATAGAACGACAATTACTATACTTATTACTCTTATTATTATCAATCTAGCTCGTATTATTAGCCATATTATGCTTATATGATCGATAGGACGACAATTACTATACTTATTACTCTTATCATTATCAATCTAACTCATATTATTAGCCATATTATGCAGATATGATCGATAGGACGACAACTACTATACTTATTACTCTTATCATTATCAATCTAACTCATATTATTAACCATATTATGCAGATATGATCGATAGGACGACAACTACTATACTTATTACTCTTATTATTATGAATCTAACTCATATTATTAACCATATTATGCAGATATGATCGATAGAACTACAATTACTATACTCATTACTCTTATAATTATGGATCTATCTCATATTATTAGCCATATTATGCTTATATGATCGATAGAACGACAATTACTATACTCATTACTCTTATTATTACCAATCTAACTCATATTATTAGCCATATTATGCTTATATGATCGATAGAACGACAATTACTATACTTATTTCTCTTATCATTATCAATCTAACCCATATTATTAGCAATATTATGCAGATATGATCGATAGAACTGCAATTACTATACTTATTACTCTTATTATTATCAATCTAACTCATATTATTAGCCATATTATGCTTATATGATCGACAGAACGACAATTACTATACTTATTACACTCACTGTTATCATTCTAACTCATACTACTAACCATATTATGCAAGTATGATCGATTGAACGACAATTACTATACTTATTACTCTTATCATTATCAATCTAACCCATATTATTAGCCATATTATGCTTATATGATCGATAGGACGACAATTACTATACTAATTACTCTTATTATTATCAATCTAACTCATATTATTAGCCATATTATGCTTATGTGATCGATAGAACGACAATTACTATACTTATTACACTTATTAATATCAATCTAACTCATATGATTAGCCATATTATGCAGATATGATCGATAGAACTACAATTACTATACTTATTACTCTTATTATTATCAATCTAACTCATATTATTAGCCATATTATGCTTATATGATCGATAGAACGACAATGACTATACTTATTACTCTTATTATTATCAATCTAACTCATATTATTAGCCATATTATGCTTATGTGATCGATATAACGACAATTACTATACTTATTACTCTTATTATTATCAATCGAACTCATATTATTAGACATACTATGCTTATATGATCGATAGAACGACAATTACTATACTTATTACTCTTATCATTATCAATCTAACTCATATTATTAGCCATATTATGCTTATATGATCGATGGTGCGACAATTAATATACTTATTACACTCACTGCTATCAATCTAACTCATATTATTAACCATATTATGCAAATATGATCGATAGAACTACAATTGCTGTACTTATTACTCTTATTATTATCAATCTAACTCATATTATTAGCCATATTATGCTTATATGATCGATAGAACGACAATTACTATACTTATTACTCTTATTATTATCAATCTAATTCATATTATTAGACATACTATGCTTATATGTTCGATAGAACGACAATTACTGTACTTGTTACTCTTATCATTATCAATCTAACTCATATTATTAGCCATTTTATGCTTATATGATCGATAGGACGGCAATTTCTATATTTATTACACTCACTGCTATCAATCTAACTCATATTAATAATCATATTATGCAAATATGATCGATAGAACGACAATTACTATACTTATTTCTCTTATTATTATCAGTCTAACTCGTATTATTAGCCATATTATGCTTATGTGATCGATAGAACGACAGTTACTATACTTATTACACTCACTGCTATCAATCTAACTCATATTATTAACCATATTATTCAAATATAATCGATAGAACGACAATTACTATACTTATTACTCTTATTATTATCAATCTAACTCGTATTATTAGCCATATTATGCTTATGCGATCGATAGAACGACAATTACTATACTTATTACTCCTATCATTATCAATCTAACTCATATTATTAGCCATATTATGCTGATATGATCGATGGTGCGACAATTACTATACTTATTACACTCACTGCTATCAATCTAACTCATATTATTAACCATATTATGCAAATATGATCGATAGAACGACAATTACTATACTTATTACTCTTATCATTATCAATCTAACTCATATTATTAGCCATATTATGCTTATATGATCGATAGGACGACAATTACTATACTTATTACTCTTAACATTATCAATCTAACTCATATTATTAGCCATATCATGCTTATATGATCGATAGACCGACAATTACTATGCTCATTACTCTTATCATTATCAAACTAACTCATATTATTAGCCATATTATGCTTATATGATCGATGGTGCGACAATTAATATACTTATTACACTCACTGCTATCAATCTAACTCATATTATTAACCATATTATGCAAATATGATCGATAGAACTACAATTGCTGTACTTATTACTCTTATTATTATCAATCTAACTCATATTATTAGCCATATTATGCTTATATGATCGATAGAACGACAATTACTATACTTATTACTCTTACTATTATCAATCTAACTCATATTAATAGCCATATTATGCTTATGTGATCGACAGAACGACAATTACTATACTTATTACTCTTATTATTATGAATCTAACTCATATTATTAACCATGTTATGCAGATATGATCGATAGAACTACAATTACTATACTCATTACTCTTATTATTATCAATCTATCTCATATTATTAGCCATATTATGCGTATTTGATCGATAGGACGGCAATTACTATACTTATTATTCTAATTATTATCAATCTAACTCATATTATTAGCCATATTATGCTTATGTGATCGATAGAACGACAATTACTATACTTATTACTGTTATTATTATCAATCTAACTCATATTATTAGCCATATTATGCTTATATGATCGATAGAACGATAATGACTATACTCATTACTGTTATTATTATCAATCTAACTCATATTATTATCCATATTATGCTTATATGATTGACAGAACGACAATTACTAT
>NW_027473947.1:0-58561 GCF_050947335.1 Megachile rotundata
GTAATATGAGTTAGATTGATAATAATAAGAGTAATAAGTATAGTAATTGTCGTTCCATCGACCATTTAAGCATAATATGGCTAATAATATGAGTTAGATTGATAATAATAAGAGTAGTGAGTATAGTAATTGTAGTTCTATCGATCATATCTGCATAATATGGTTAATAATATGAGTTAGATTCATAATAATAAGAGTAATAGGTATAGTAATTGTCGTTCTATCGATCATTTAAGCATAATATGGCTAATAATATGAGTTAGATTGATAATAATTAGAATAATAAGTATAGTAATTGTCGTTCTATCGATCATTTAAGCATAATATGGCTAATAATATGAGTTAGGTTGATAATAATAAGAGTAATAAGTATAGTGACTGTCGTTCTATCGACCAAATTTGCATAATATGGTTAATAATATGAGTTAGATTGATAACAGTGAGTGTAATAAGTATAGTAATTGTCGTTCTGTCGATCATGTAAGCATAATATGGCTAATAATATGAGTTAGATTGATAATAATAAGAGGAATACGTATAGTAATTGTCGTTCTATCGATCATTTAAGCATAATATGGCTAATAATATGAGTTAGGTTGATAATAGTAAGAGTAATAAGTATAGTAATTGTCGTTCTATCGATCATTTAAGCATAATATGGCTAATAATATGAGTTAGATTGATAATAATAAGAATAATAAGTATAGCAATTGTCGTTCTCTCGATCATATAAGCATAATATGGCTAATAATATGAGTTAGGTTGATAATAATAAGAGTAATAAGTATAGTATTTGTCGTTCTATCGATCATATAAGCATAATATGGCTAATAATGTGAGTTAGGTTGATAATAATAAGAGTAATAAGTATAGTAATTGTTGTTCTATCGATCATTTAAGCATAATATGGCTAATAATATGAGTTAGATTGATAATAATAAGAATAATAAGTATAGTAATTGTCGTTCTATCGATCATATAAGCATAATATGGCTAATAATATGAGTTAGGTTGATAATAATAAGAGTAATAGGTATAGTAAATGTCGTGCTATCGATCTTATCTGCATAATATGGTTAATAATATGAGTTAGATTGATAATAGTGAGTGTAATAAGTATAGTAATTGTCGTTCTATCGATCATATTAGCATAATATGGTTAATAATATGAGTTAGATTGATAAAAATAAGAGTAATATGTACAGTAATTGTCGGTCTATCGATCATATAAGCGTAATATGGCTAATAATATGAGTTAGATTGATAATAATAAGAGTAGTGAGTATAGTAATTGTCATACTATCGATCATATACGCATAATATGGCTAATAATATGAGTTAGATTGATAATAATAAGAGTAGTGAGTATAGTAATTGTCATACTATCGATCATATACGCATAATATGGCTAATAATATGAGTTAGATTGATAATAATAAGAGTAATAAGTATAGCAATTGTCGTTCTCTCGATCATATAAGCATAATATGGCTAATAATATGAGTTAGGTTGATAATAATAAGAGTAATAAGTATAGTAATTGTCGTTCTATCGATCATTTAAGCATAATATGGCTAATAATATGAGTTAGATTGATAATACTAAGAGTAGTGAGTATAGTAATTCTCGTTCTATCGATCATATAAGCATAATATGGCTAATAATATGAATTAGATCGATAATGATAAGAGTAATAGGTATAGTAAATGTCGTGCTATCGATCTTATCTGCATAATATGGTTAATAATATGAGTTAGATTGATAATAGTGAGTGTAATAAGTATAGTAATTGTCGGTCTATCGATCATATTAGCATAATATGGTTAATAATATGAGTTAGATTGATAAAAATAAGAGAAATATGTACAGTAATTGTCGGTCTATCGATCATATAAGCGTAATATGGCTAATAATATGAGTTAGATTGATAATAATAAGAGTAGTGAGTATAGTAATTGCCATACTATCGATCATATACGCATAATATGGCTAATAATATGAGTTAGATTGATAATAATAAGAGTAATGAGTATAGTAATAGTAGTTCTATCGATCATATCTGCGTAATATGGTTAATAATATGAGTTAGATTGATAATAATAAGAGTAATAAGTATAGTAATTGTCGTTCTATCGATCATTTAAGCATAATATGGCTAATAATATGAGTTAGATTGATAATACTAAGAGTAGTGAGTATAGTAATTCTCGTTCTATCGATCATATAAGCATAATATGGCTAATAATATGAATTAGATCGATAATGATAAGAGTAATAGGTATAGTAAATGTCGTGCTATCGATCTTATCTGCATAATATGGTTAATAATATGAGTTAGATTGATAATAGTGAGTGTAATAAGTATAGTAATTGTCGTTCTATCGATCATATTAGCATAATATGGTTAATAATATGAGTTAGATTGATAAAAATAAGAGAAATATGTACAGTAATTGTCGGTCTATCGATCATATAAGCGTAATATGGCTAATAATATGAGTTAGATTGATAATAATAAGAGTAGTGAGTATAGTAATTGCCATACTATCGATCATATACGCATAATATGGCTAATAATATGAGTTAGATTGATAATAATAAGAGTAATGAGTATAGTAATAGTAGTTCTATCGATCATATCTGCGTAATATGGTTAATAATATGAGTTAGATTGATAATAGTGAGTGTAATAAGTATAGTGAATGTCGTACTATCGATCATATCAGCATGATATGGGTAATAATATGAGTTAGATTGATAATATTGAGTGTAATAAATATAGTAATTGTTGTTCTATCGATCATTTAAGCATAATATGGCTAATAATATGAGTTAGATTGATAATACTAAGAGTAGTGAGTATAGTAATTCTCGTTCTATCGATCATATAAGCATAATATGGCTAATAATATGAATTAGATCGATAATGATAAGAGTAATATGTACAGTAATTGTCGGTCTATCGATCATATAAGCATAATATGGCTAATAATATGAGTTAGATTGATAATAATAAGAGTAGTGAGTATAGTAATTGTCATACTATCGATCATATACGCATAATATGGCTAATAATATGAGTTAGATTGATAATAATAAGAGTAATAAGTATAGTAATTGTCGTTCTATCGATCATTTAAGCATAATATGGCTAATAATATGAGTTAGATTGATAATACTAAGAGTAGTGAGTATAGTAATTGTAGTTCTATCGATCAAATTTGCATAATATGGCTAATAATATGAGTTAGATTGATAATAATAAGAATAATAAGTATAGTAATTGTCGTTCTATCGATCATATAAGCATAATATGGCTAATAATATGAGTTAGGTTGATAATAATAAGAGTAATAGGTATAGTAAATGTCGTGCTATCGATCTTATCTGCATAATATGGTTAATAATATGAGTTAGATTGATAATAGTGAGTGTAATAAGTATAGTAATTGTCGTTCTATCGATCATATTAGCATAATATGGTTAATAATATGAGTTAGATTGATAAAAATAAGAGTAATATGTACAGTAATTGTCGGTCTATCGATCATATAAGCGTAATATGGCTAATAATATGAGTTAGATTGATAATAATAAGAGTAGTGAGTATAGTAATTGTCATACTATCGATCATATACGCATAATATGGCTAATAATATGAGTTAGATTGATAATAATAAGAGTAATGAGTATAGTAATAGTAGTTCTATCGATCATATCTGCGTAATATGGTTAATAATATGAGTTAGATTGATAATAGTGAGTGTAATAAGTATAGTGAATGTCGTTCTATCGATCATATCAGCATGATATGGGTAATAATATGAGTTAGATTGATAATAATAAGAGTAATAAGTATAGTATTTGTCGTTCTATCGATCATATAAGCATAATATGGCTAATAATATGAGTTAGATTGATAATAATAAGAGTAATAAGTATAGTAATTGTCGTTCTATCGATCATTTAAGCATAATATGGCTAATAATATGAGTTAGATTGATAATACTAAGAGTAGTGAGTATAGTAATTCTCGTTCTATCGATCATATAAGCATAATATGGCTAATAATATGAATTAGATCGATAATGATAAGAGTAATAATTACAGTAATTGTCGTTCTGTCGATCATATAAGCATAATATGGCTAATTATATGAGTTAGATTGATAATAATAACAGTAATAAGTATAGTAATTGTCGTTCTATCGATAATATAAGCATAATATGGCTAATAATATGAGTTAGGTTGATAATAATAAGAGTAATAAGTATTGTGATTGTCGTTCTATCGATCAAATTTGCATAATATGTCTAATAATATGAGTTAGATTGATAATAATAAAAATAATAAGTATAGTAATTGTCGTTCTATCGATCATATAAGCATAATATGGAAAATAATATGAGTTAGGTTGATAATAATAAGAGTAATAAGTATAGTAATTGTCGTTCTATCGATCATTTAAGCATAATATGGCTAATAATATGAGTTAGATTGATAATAATAAGAATAATAAGTATAGTAATTGTCGTTCTATCGATCATATAAGCATAATATGGCTAATAATATGAGTTAGGTTGATAATAATAAGAGTAATAGGTATAGTAAATGTCGTGCAATCGATCTTATCTGCATAATATGGTTAATAATATGAGTTAGATTGATAATAATAAGAGTAGTGAGTATAGTAATTGTCATACTATCGATCATATACGCATAATATGGCTAGTAATATGAGTTAGATTGATAATAATAAGAGTAATAAGTATAGTAATTGTCGTTCCATCGACCATTTAAGCATAATATGGCTAATAATATGAGTTAGATTGATAATAATAAGAGTAGTGAGTATAGTAATTGTAGTTCTATCGATCATATCTGCATAATATGGTTAATAATATGAGTTAGATTCATAATAATAAGAGTAATAGGTATAGTAATTGTCGTTCTATCGATCATTTAAGCATAATATGGCTAATAATATGAGTTAGATTGATAATAATTAGAATAATAAGTATAGTAATTGTCGTTCTATCGATCATTTAAGCATAATATGGCTAATAATATGAGTTAGGTTGATAATAATAAGAGTAATAAGTATAGTGACTGTCGTTCTATCGACCAAATTTGCATAATATGGTTAATAATATGAGTTAGATTGATAACAGTGAGTGTAATAAGTATAGTAATTGTCGTTCTGTCGATCATGTAAGCATAATATGGCTAATAATATGAGTTAGATTGATAATAATAAGAGGAATACGTATAGTAATTGTCGTTCTATCGATCATTTAAGCATAATATGGCTAATAATATGAGTTAGGTTGATAATAGTAAGAGTAATAAGTATAGTAATTGTCGTTCTATCGATCATTTAAGCATAATATGGCTAATAATATGAGTTAGATTGATAATAATAAGAATAATAAGTATAGCAATTGTCGTTCTCTCGATCATATAAGCATAATATGGCTAATAATATGAGTTAGGTTGATAATAATAAGAGTAATAAGTATAGTATTTGTCGTTCTATCAATCATATAAGCATAATATGGCTAATAATGTGAGTTAGGTTGATAATAATAAGAGTAATAAGTATAGTAATTGTTGTTCTATCGATCATTTAAGCATAATATGGCTAATAATATGAGTTAGATTGATAATAATAAGAATAATAAGTATAGTAATTGTCGTTCTATCGATCATATAAGCATAATATGGCTAATAATATGAGTTAGGTTGATAATAATAAGAGTAATAGGTATAGTAAATGTCGTGCTATCGATCTTATCTGCATAATATGGTTAATAATATGAGTTAGATTGATAATAGTGAGTGTAATAAGTATAGTAATTGTCGTTCTATCGATCATATTAGCATAATATGGTTAATAATATGAGTTAGATTGATAAAAATAAGAGTAATATGTACAGTAATTGTCGGTCTATCGATCATATAAGCGTAATATGGCTAATAATATGAGTTAGATTGATAATAATAAGAGTAGTGAGTATAGTAATTGTCATACTATCGATCATATACGCATAATATGGCTAATAATATGAGTTAGATTGATAATAATAAGAGTAATGAGTATAGTAATAGTAGTTCTATCGATCATATCTGCGTAATATGGTTAATAATATGAGTTAGATTGATAATAGTGAGTGTAATAAGTATAGTGAATGTCGTTCTATCGATCATATCAGCATGATATGGGTAATAATATGAGTTAGATTGATAATATTGAGTGTAATAAATATAGTAATTGTCGTTCTATCGATCACATTAGCATAATATGGTTAATAATATGAGTTAGATTGATAATAATAAGAGTAATGAGTATAGTATTTGTCGTTCTATCGATCATATAAGCATAATATGGCTAATAATATGAATTAGAACGATAATGATAAGAGTAATAAGTACAGTAATTGTCGTTCTGTCGATCATATAAGCATAATATGGCTAATTATATGAGTTAGATTGATAATAATAACAGTAATAAGTATAGTAATTGTCGTTCTATCGATCATTTAAGCATAATATGGCTAATAATATGAGTTAGATTGATAATACTAAGAGTAGTGAGTATAGTAATTCTCGTTCTATCGATCATATAAGCATAATATGGCTAATAATATGAATTAGATCGATAATGATAAGAGTAATATGTAGAGTAATTGTCGGTCTATCGATCATATAAGCATAATATGGCTAATAATATGAGTTAGATTGATAATAATAAGAGTAGTGAGTATAGTAATTGTCATACTATCGATCATATACGCATAATATGGCTAATAATATGAGTTAGATTGATAATAATAAGAGTAATAAGTATAGCAATTGTCGTTCTCTCGATCATATAAGCATAATATGGCTAATAATATGAGTTAGGTTGATAATAATAAGAGTAATAAGTATAGTATTTGTCGTTCTATCGATCATATAAGCATAATATGGCTAATAATATGAGTTAGATTGATAATAATAAGAGTAATAAGTATAGTAATTGTCGTTCTATCGATCATTTAAGCATAATATGGCTAATAATATGAGTTAGATTGATAATACTAAGAGTAGTGAGTATAGTAATTCTCGTTCTATCGATCATATAAGCATAATATGGCTAATAATATGAATTAGATCGATAATGATAAGAGTAATAGGTATAGTAAATGTCGTGCTATCGATCTTATCTGCATAATATGGTTAATAATATGAGTTAGATTGATAATAGTGAGTGTAATAAGTATAGTAATTGTCGTTCTATCGATCATATTAGCATAATATGGTTAATAATATGAGTTAGATTGATAATAATAAGAGTAATAAGTATAGTATTTGTCGTTCTATCGATCATATAAGCATAATATGGCTAATAATATGAATTAGATCGATAATGATAAGAGTAATAATTACAGTAATTGTCGTTCTGTCGATCATATAAGCATAATATGGCTAATTATATGAGTTAGATTGATAATAATAACAGTAATAAGTATAGTAATTGTCGTTCTATCGATAATATAAGCATAATATGGCTAATAATATGAGTTAGGTTGATAATAATAAGAGTAATAAGTATTGTGATTGTCGTTCTATCGATCAAATTTGCATAATATGTCTAATAATATGAGTTAGATTGATAATAATAAAAATAATAAGTATAGTAATTGTCGTTCTATCGATCATATAAGCATAATATGGAAAATAATATGAGTTAGGTTGATAATAATAAGAGTAATAAGTATAGTAATTGTCGTTCTATCGATCATTTAAGCATAATATGGCTAATAATATGAGTTAGATTGATAATAATAAGAATAATAAGTATAGTAATTGTCGTTCTATCGATCATATAAGCATAATATGGCTAATAATATGAGTTAGGTTGATAATAATAAGAGTAATAGGTATAGTAAATGTCGTGCAATCGATCTTATCTGCATAATATGGTTAATAATATGAGTTAGATTGATAATAATAAGAGTAGTGAGTATAGTAATTGTCATACTATCGATCATATACGCATAATATGGCTAGTAATATGAGTTAGATTGATAATAATAAGAGTAATAAGTATAGTAATTGTCGTTCCATCGACCATTTAAGCATAATATGGCT
Source organism: Megachile rotundata (assembly GCF_050947335.1). Taxonomy (NCBI): domain Eukaryota; kingdom Metazoa; phylum Arthropoda; class Insecta; order Hymenoptera; family Megachilidae; genus Megachile; species Megachile rotundata. The sequence continues at coordinate 8,134 of NW_027473947.1, forward strand.
AATAATATGAGTTAGATTGATAATAATAAGAGTAGTGAGTATAGTAATTGTAGTTCTATCGATCATATCTGCATAATATGGTTAATAATATGAGTTAGATTCATAATAATAAGAGTAATAGGTATAGTAATTGTCGTTCTATCGATCATTTAAGCATAATATGGCTAATAATATGAGTTAGATTGATAATAATTAGAATAATAAGTATAGTAATTGTCGTTCTATCGATCATTTAAGCATAATATGGCTAATAATATGAGTTAGGTTGATAATAATAAGAGTAATAAGTATAGTGACTGTCGTTCTATCGACCAAATTTGCATAATATGGTTAATAATATGAGTTAGATTGATAACAGTGAGTGTAATAAGTATAGTAATTGTCGTTCTGTCGATCATGTAAGCATAATATGGCTAATAATATGAGTTAGATTGATAATAATAAGAGGAATACGTATAGTAATTGTCGTTCTATCGATCATTTAAGCATAATATGGCTAATAATATGAGTTAGGTTGATAATAGTAAGAGTAATAAGTATAGTAATTGTCGTTCTATCGATCATTTAAGCATAATATGGCTAATAATATGAGTTAGATTGATAATAATAAGAATAATAAGTATAGCAATTGTCGTTCTCTCGATCATATAAGCATAATATGGCTAATAATATGAGTTAGGTTGATAATAATAAGAGTAATAAGTATAGTATTTGTCGTTCTATCGATCATATAAGCATAATATTGCTAATAATGTGAGTTAGGTTGATAATAATAAGAGTAATAAGTATAGTAATTGTTGTTCTATCGATCATTTAAGCATAATATGGCTAATAATATGAGTTAGATTGATAATAATAAGAATAATAAGTATAGTAATTGTCGTTCTATCGATCATATAAGCATAATATGGCTAATAATATGAGTTAGGTTGATAATAATAAGAGTAATAGGTATAGTAAATGTCGTGCTATCGATCTTATCTGCATAATATGGTTAATAATATGAGTTAGATTGATAATAGTGAGTGTAATAAGTATAGTAATTGTCGTTCTATCGATCATATTAGCATAATATGGTTAATAATATGAGTTAGATTGATAAAAATAAGAGTAATATGTACAGTAATTGTCGGTCTATCGATCATATAAGCGTAATATGGCTAATAATATGAGTTAGATTGATAATAATAAGAGTAGTGAGTATAGTAATTGTCATACTATCGATCATATACGCATAATATGGCTAATAATATGAGTTAGATTGATAATAATAAGAGTAATGAGTATAGTAATAGTAGTTCTATCGATCATATCTGCGTAATATGGTTAATAATATGAGTTAGATTGATAATAGTGAGTGTAATAAGTATAGTGAATGTCGTTCTATCGATCATATCAGCATGATATGGGTAATAATATGAGTTAGATTGATAATAATAAGAGGAATACGTATAGTAATTGTCGTTCTATCGATCATTTAAGCATAATATGGCTAATAATATGAGTTAGGTTGATAATAGTAAGAGTAATAAGTATAGTAATTGTCGTTCTATCGATCATTTAAGCATAATATGGCTAATAATATGAGTTAGATTGATAATAATAAGAATAATAAGTATAGCAATTGTCGTTCTCTCGATCATATAAGCATAATATGGCTAATAATATGAGTTAGGTTGATAATAATAAGAGTAATAAGTATAGTATTTGTCGTTCTATCGATCATATAAGCATAATATTGCTAATAATGTGAGTTAGGTTGATAATAATAAGAGTAATAAGTATAGTAATTGTTGTTCTATCGATCATTTAAGCATAATATGGCTAATAATATGAGTTAGATTGATAATAATAAGAATAATAAGTATAGTAATTGTCGTTCTATCGATCATATAAGCATAATATGGCTAATAATATGAGTTAGGTTGATAATAATAAGAGTAATAGGTATAGTAAATGTCGTGCTATCGATCTTATCTGCATAATATGGTTAATAATATGAGTTAGATTGATAATAGTGAGTGTAATAAGTATAGTAATTGTCGTTCTATCGATCATATTAGCATAATATGGTTAATAATATGAGTTAGATTGATAAAAATAAGAGTAATATGTACAGTAATTGTCGGTCTATCGATCATATAAGCGTAATATGGCTAATAATATGAGTTAGATTGATAATAATAAGAGTAGTGAGTATAGTAATTGTCATACTATCGATCATATACGCATAATATGGCTAATAATATGAGTTAGATTGATAATAATAAGAGTAATGAGTATAGTAATAGTAGTTCTATCGATCATATCTGCGTAATATGGTTAATAATATGAGTTAGATTGATAATAGTGAGTGTAATAAGTATAGTGAATGTCGTTCTATCGATCATATCAGCATGATATGGGTAATAATATGAGTTAGATTGATAATATTGAGTGTAATAAATATAGTAATTGTCGTTCTATCGATCACATTAGCATAATATGGTTAATAATATGAGTTAGATTGATAATAATAAGAGTAATGAGTATAGTATTTGTCGTTCTATCGATCATATAAGCATAATATGGCTAATAATATGAATTAGAACGATAATGATAAGAGTAATAAGTACAGTAATTGTCGTTCTGTCGATCATATAAGCATAATATGGCTAATTATATGAGTTAGATTGATAATAATAACAGTAATAAGTATAGTAATTGTCGTTCTATCGATCATTTAAGCATAATATGGCTAATAATATGAGTTAGATTGATAATACTAAGAGTAGTGAGTATAGTAATTCTCGTTCTATCGATCATATAAGCATAATATGGCTAATAATATGAATTAGATCGATAATGATAAGAGTAATAGGTATAGTAAATGTCGTGCTATCGATCTTATCTGCATAATATGGTTAATAATATGAGTTAGATTGATAATAGTGAGTGTAATAAGTATAGTAATTGTCGTTCTATCGATCATATTAGCATAATATGGTTAATAATATGAGTTAGATTGATAAAAATAAGAGAAATATGTACAGTAATTGTCGGTCTATCGATCATATAAGCGTAATATGGCTAATAATATGAGTTAGATTGATAATAATAAGAGTAGTGAGTATAGTAATTGTCATACTATCGATCATATACGCATAATATGGCTAATAATATGAGTTAGATTGATAATAATAAGAGTAATGAGTATAGTAATAGTAGTTCTATCGATCATATCTGCGTAATATGGTTAATAATATGAGTTAGATTGATAATAGTGAGTGTAATAAGTATAGTGAATGTCGTACTATCGATCATATCAGCATGATATGGGTAATAATATGAGTTAGATTGATAATATTGAGTGTAATAAATATAGTAATTGTTGTTCTATCGATCATTTAAGCATAATATGGCTAATAATATGAGTTAGATTGATAATACTAAGAGTAGTGAGTATAGTAATTCTCGTTCTATCGATCATATAAGCATAATATGGCTAATAATATGAATTAGATCGATAATGATAAGAGTAATATGTACAGTAATTGTCGGTCTATCGATCATATAAGCATAATATGGCTAATAATATGAGTTAGATTGATAATAATAAGAGTAGTGAGTATAGTAATTGTCATACTATCGATCATATACGCATAATATGGCTAATAATATGAGTTAGATTGATAATAATAAGAGTAATGAGTATAGTAATAGTAGTTCTATCGATCATATCTGCGTAATATGGTTAATAATATGAGTTAGATTGATAATAGTGAGTGTAATAAGTACAGTGAATGTCGTTCTATCGATCATATCAGCATGATATGGGTAATAATATGAGTTAGATTGATAATATTGAGTGTAATAAATATAGTAATTGTCGTTCTATCGATCACATTAGCATAATATGGTTAATAATATGAGTTAGATTGATAATAATAAGAGTAATAAGTATAGTATTTGTCGTTCTATCGATCATATAAGCATAATATGGCTAATAATATGAATTAGATCGATAATGATAAGAGTAATAATTACAGTAATTGTCGTTCTGTCGATCATATAAGCATAATATGGCTAATTATATGAGTTAGATTGATAATAATAACAGTAATAAGTATAGTAATTGTCGTTCTATCGATAATATAAGCATAATATGGCTAATAATATGAGTTAGGTTGATAATAATAAGAGTAATAAGTATTGTGATTGTCGTTCTATCGATCAAATTTGCATAATATGTCTAATAATATGAGTTAGATTGATAATAATAAGAATAATAAGTATAGTAATTGTCGTTCTATCGATCATATAAGCATAATGTGGAAAATAATATGAGTTAGGTTGATAATAATAAGAGTAATAAGTATAGTAATTGTCGTTCTATCGATCATTTAAGCATAATATGGCTAATAATATGAGTTAGATTGATAATAATAAGAATAATAAGTATAGTAATTGTCGTTCTATCGATCATATAAGCATAATATGGCTAATAATATGAGTTAGGTTGATAATAATAAGAGTAATAGGTATAGTAAATGTCGTGCAATCGATCTTATCTGCATAATATGGTTAATAATATGAGTTAGATTGATAATAATAAGAGTAGTGAGTATAGTAATTGTCATACTATCGATCATATACGCATAATATGGCTAGTAATATGAGTTAGATTGATAATAATAAGAGTAATAAGTATAGTAATTGTCGTTCCATCGACCATTTAAGCATAATATGGCTAATAATATGAGTTAGATTGATAATAATAAGAGTAGTGAGTATAGTAATTGTAGTTCTATCGATCATATCTGCATAATATGGTTAATAATATGAGTTAGATTCATAATAATAAGAGTAATAGGTATAGTAATTGTCGTTCTATCGATCATTTAAGCATAATATGGCTAATAATATGAGTTAGATTGATAATAATTAGAATAATAAGTATAGTAATTGTCGTTCTATCGATCATTTAAGCATAATATGGCTAATAATATGAGTTAGGTTGATAATAATAAGAGTAATAAGTATAGTGACTGTCGTTCTATCGACCAAATTTGCATAATATGGTTAATAATATGAGTTAGATTGATAACAGTGAGTGTAATAAGTATAGTAATTGTCGTTCTGTCGATCATGTAAGCATAATATGGCTAATAATATGAGTTAGATTGATAATAATAAGAGGAATACGTATAGTAATTGTCGTTCTATCGATCATTTAAGCATAATATGGCTAATAATATGAGTTAGGTTGATAATAGTAAGAGTAATAAGTATAGTAATTGTCGTTCTATCGATCATTTAAGCATAATATGGCTAATAATATGAGTTAGATTGATAATAATAAGAATAATAAGTATAGCAATTGTCGTTCTCTCGATCATATAAGCATAATATGGCTAATAATATGAGTTAGGTTGATAATAATAAGAGTAATAAGTATAGTATTTGTCGTTCTATCGATCATATAAGCATAATATGGCTAATAATGTGAGTTAGGTTGATAATAATAAGAGTAATAAGTATAGTAATTGTTGTTCTATCGATCATTTAAGCATAATATGGCTAATAATATGAGTTAGATTGATAATAATAAGAATAATAAGTATAGTAATTGTCGTTCTATCGATCATATAAGCATAATATGGCTAATAATATGAGTTAGGTTGATAATAATAAGAGTAATAGGTATAGTAAATGTCGTGCTATCGATCTTATCTGCATAATATGGTTAATAATATGAGTTAGATTGATAATAGTGAGTGTAATAAGTATAGTAATTGTCGTTCTATCGATCATATTAGCATAATATGGTTAATAATATGAGTTAGATTGATAAAAATAAGAGTAATATGTACAGTAATTGTCGGTCTATCGATCATATAAGCGTAATATGGCTAATAATATGAGTTAGATTGATAATAATAAGAGTAGTGAGTATAGTAATTGTCATACTATCGATCATATACGCATAATATGGCTAATAATATGAGTTAGATTGATAATAATAAGAGTAGTGAGTATAGTAATTGTCATACTATCGATCATATACGCATAATATGGCTAATAATATGAGTTAGATTGATAATAATAAGAGTAATAAGTATAGCAATTGTCGTTCTCTCGATCATATAAGCATAATATGGCTAATAATATGAGTTAGGTTGATAATAATAAGAGTAATAAGTATAGTAATTGTCGTTCTATCGATCATTTAAGCATAATATGGCTAATAATATGAGTTAGATTGATAATACTAAGAGTAGTGAGTATAGTAATTCTCGTTCTATCGATCATATAAGCATAATATGGCTAATAATATGAATTAGATCGATAATGATAAGAGTAATAGGTATAGTAAATGTCGTGCTATCGATCTTATCTGCATAATATGGTTAATAATATGAGTTAGATTGATAATAGTGAGTGTAATAAGTATAGTAATTGTCGGTCTATCGATCATATTAGCATAATATGGTTAATAATATGAGTTAGATTGATAAAAATAAGAGAAATATGTACAGTAATTGTCGGTCTATCGATCATATAAGCGTAATATGGCTAATAATATGAGTTAGATTGATAATAATAAGAGTAGTGAGTATAGTAATTGCCATACTATCGATCATATACGCATAATATGGCTAATAATATGAGTTAGATTGATAATAATAAGAGTAATGAGTATAGTAATAGTAGTTCTATCGATCATATCTGCGTAATATGGTTAATAATATGAGTTAGATTGATAATAATAAGAGTAATAAGTATAGTAATTGTCGTTCTATCGATCATTTAAGCATAATATGGCTAATAATATGAGTTAGATTGATAATACTAAGAGTAGTGAGTATAGTAATTCTCGTTCTATCGATCATATAAGCATAATATGGCTAATAATATGAATTAGATCGATAATGATAAGAGTAATAGGTATAGTAAATGTCGTGCTATCGATCTTATCTGCATAATATGGTTAATAATATGAGTTAGATTGATAATAGTGAGTGTAATAAGTATAGTAATTGTCGTTCTATCGATCATATTAGCATAATATGGTTAATAATATGAGTTAGATTGATAAAAATAAGAGAAATATGTACAGTAATTGTCGGTCTATCGATCATATAAGCGTAATATGGCTAATAATATGAGTTAGATTGATAATAATAAGAGTAGTGAGTATAGTAATTGCCATACTATCGATCATATACGCATAATATGGCTAATAATATGAGTTAGATTGATAATAATAAGAGTAATGAGTATAGTAATAGTAGTTCTATCGATCATATCTGCGTAATATGGTTAATAATATGAGTTAGATTGATAATAGTGAGTGTAATAAGTATAGTGAATGTCGTACTATCGATCATATCAGCATGATATGGGTAATAATATGAGTTAGATTGATAATATTGAGTGTAATAAATATAGTAATTGTTGTTCTATCGATCATTTAAGCATAATATGGCTAATAATATGAGTTAGATTGATAATACTAAGAGTAGTGAGTATAGTAATTCTCGTTCTATCGATCATATAAGCATAATATGGCTAATAATATGAATTAGATCGATAATGATAAGAGTAATATGTACAGTAATTGTCGGTCTATCGATCATATAAGCATAATATGGCTAATAATATGAGTTAGATTGATAATAATAAGAGTAGTGAGTATAGTAATTGTCATACTATCGATCATATACGCATAATATGGCTAATAATATGAGTTAGATTGATAATAATAAGAGTAATAAGTATAGTAATTGTCGTTCTATCGATCATTTAAGCATAATATGGCTAATAATATGAGTTAGATTGATAATACTAAGAGTAGTGAGTATAGTAATTGTAGTTCTATCGATCAAATTTGCATAATATGGCTAATAATATGAGTTAGATTGATAATAATAAGAATAATAAGTATAGTAATTGTCGTTCTATCGATCATATAAGCATAATATGGCTAATAATATGAGTTAGGTTGATAATAATAAGAGTAATAGGTATAGTAAATGTCGTGCTATCGATCTTATCTGCATAATATGGTTAATAATATGAGTTAGATTGATAATAGTGAGTGTAATAAGTATAGTAATTGTCGTTCTATCGATCATATTAGCATAATATGGTTAATAATATGAGTTAGATTGATAAAAATAAGAGTAATATGTACAGTAATTGTCGGTCTATCGATCATATAAGCGTAATATGGCTAATAATATGAGTTAGATTGATAATAATAAGAGTAGTGAGTATAGTAATTGTCATACTATCGATCATATACGCATAATATGGCTAATAATATGAGTTAGATTGATAATAATAAGAGTAATGAGTATAGTAATAGTAGTTCTATCGATCATATCTGCGTAATATGGTTAATAATATGAGTTAGATTGATAATAGTGAGTGTAATAAGTATAGTGAATGTCGTTCTATCGATCATATCAGCATGATATGGGTAATAATATGAGTTAGATTGATAATAATAAGAGTAATAAGTATAGTATTTGTCGTTCTATCGATCATATAAGCATAATATGGCTAATAATATGAGTTAGATTGATAATAATAAGAGTAATAAGTATAGTAATTGTCGTTCTATCGATCATTTAAGCATAATATGGCTAATAATATGAGTTAGATTGATAATACTAAGAGTAGTGAGTATAGTAATTCTCGTTCTATCGATCATATAAGCATAATATGGCTAATAATATGAATTAGATCGATAATGATAAGAGTAATAATTACAGTAATTGTCGTTCTGTCGATCATATAAGCATAATATGGCTAATTATATGAGTTAGATTGATAATAATAACAGTAATAAGTATAGTAATTGTCGTTCTATCGATAATATAAGCATAATATGGCTAATAATATGAGTTAGGTTGATAATAATAAGAGTAATAAGTATTGTGATTGTCGTTCTATCGATCAAATTTGCATAATATGTCTAATAATATGAGTTAGATTGATAATAATAAAAATAATAAGTATAGTAATTGTCGTTCTATCGATCATATAAGCATAATATGGAAAATAATATGAGTTAGGTTGATAATAATAAGAGTAATAAGTATAGTAATTGTCGTTCTATCGATCATTTAAGCATAATATGGCTAATAATATGAGTTAGATTGATAATAATAAGAATAATAAGTATAGTAATTGTCGTTCTATCGATCATATAAGCATAATATGGCTAATAATATGAGTTAGGTTGATAATAATAAGAGTAATAGGTATAGTAAATGTCGTGCAATCGATCTTATCTGCATAATATGGTTAATAATATGAGTTAGATTGATAATAATAAGAGTAGTGAGTATAGTAATTGTCATACTATCGATCATATACGCATAATATGGCTAGTAATATGAGTTAGATTGATAATAATAAGAGTAATAAGTATAGTAATTGTCGTTCCATCGACCATTTAAGCATAATATGGCTAATAATATGAGTTAGATTGATAATAATAAGAGTAGTGAGTATAGTAATTGTAGTTCTATCGATCATATCTGCATAATATGGTTAATAATATGAGTTAGATTCATAATAATAAGAGTAATAGGTATAGTAATTGTCGTTCTATCGATCATTTAAGCATAATATGGCTAATAATATGAGTTAGATTGATAATAATTAGAATAATAAGTATAGTAATTGTCGTTCTATCGATCATTTAAGCATAATATGGCTAATAATATGAGTTAGGTTGATAATAATAAGAGTAATAAGTATAGTGACTGTCGTTCTATCGACCAAATTTGCATAATATGGTTAATAATATGAGTTAGATTGATAACAGTGAGTGTAATAAGTATAGTAATTGTCGTTCTGTCGATCATGTAAGCATAATATGGCTAATAATATGAGTTAGATTGATAATAATAAGAGGAATACGTATAGTAATTGTCGTTCTATCGATCATTTAAGCATAATATGGCTAATAATATGAGTTAGGTTGATAATAGTAAGAGTAATAAGTATAGTAATTGTCGTTCTATCGATCATTTAAGCATAATATGGCTAATAATATGAGTTAGATTGATAATAATAAGAATAATAAGTATAGCAATTGTCGTTCTCTCGATCATATAAGCATAATATGGCTAATAATATGAGTTAGGTTGATAATAATAAGAGTAATAAGTATAGTATTTGTCGTTCTATCAATCATATAAGCATAATATGGCTAATAATGTGAGTTAGGTTGATAATAATAAGAGTAATAAGTATAGTAATTGTTGTTCTATCGATCATTTAAGCATAATATGGCTAATAATATGAGTTAGATTGATAATAATAAGAATAATAAGTATAGTAATTGTCGTTCTATCGATCATAGCAGCATAATATGGCTAATAATATGAGTTAGGTTGATAATAATAAGAGTAATAGGTATAGTAAATGTCGTGCTATCGATCTTATCTGCATAATATGGTTAATAATATGAGTTAGATTGATAATAGTGAGTGTAATAAGTATAGTAATTGTCGTTCTATCGATCATATTAGCATAATATGGTTAATAATATGAGTTAGATTGATAAAAATAAGAGTAATATGTACAGTAATTGTCGGTCTATCGATCATATAAGCGTAATATGGCTAATAATATGAGTTAGATTGATAATAATAAGAGTAGTGAGTATAGTAATTGTCATACTATCGATCATATACGCATAATATGGCTAATAATATGAGTTAGATTGATAATAATAAGAGTAATGAGTATAGTAATAGTAGTTCTATCGATCATATCTGCGTAATATGGTTAATAATATGAGTTAGATTGATAATAGTGAGTGTAATAAGTATAGTGAATGTCGTTCTATCGATCATATCAGCATGATATGGGTAATAATATGAGTTAGATTGATAATATTGAGTGTAATAAATATAGTAATTGTCGTTCTATCGATCACATTAGCATAATATGGTTAATAATATGAGTTAGATTGATAATAATAAGAGTAATGAGTATAGTATTTGTCGTTCTATCGATCATATAAGCATAATATGGCTAATAATATGAATTAGAACGATAATGATAAGAGTAATAAGTACAGTAATTGTCGTTCTGTCGATCATATAAGCATAATATGGCTAATTATATGAGTTAGATTGATAATAATAACAGTAATAAGTATAGTAATTGTCGTTCTATCGATCATTTAAGCATAATATGGCTAATAATATGAGTTAGATTGATAATACTAAGAGTAGTGAGTATAGTAATTCTCGTTCTATCGATCATATAAGCATAATATGGCTAATAATATGAATTAGATCGATAATGATAAGAGTAATATGTAGAGTAATTGTCGGTCTATCGATCATATAAGCATAATATGGCTAATAATATGAGTTAGATTGATAATAATAAGAGTAGTGAGTATAGTAATTGTCATACTATCGATCATATACGCATAATATGGCTAATAATATGAGTTAGATTGATAATAATAAGAGTAATAAGTATAGCAATTGTCGTTCTCTCGATCATATAAGCATAATATGGCTAATAATATGAGTTAGGTTGATAATAATAAGAGTAATAAGTATAGTATTTGTCGTTCTATCGATCATATAAGCATAATATGGCTAATAATATGAGTTAGATTGATAATAATAAGAGTAATAAGTATAGTAATTGTCGTTCTATCGATCATTTAAGCATAATATGGCTAATAATATGAGTTAGATTGATAATACTAAGAGTAGTGAGTATAGTAATTCTCGTTCTATCGATCATATAAGCATAATATGGCTAATAATATGAATTAGATCGATAATGATAAGAGTAATAGGTATAGTAAATGTCGTGCTATCGATCTTATCTGCATAATATGGTTAATAATATGAGTTAGATTGATAATAGTGAGTGTAATAAGTATAGTAATTGTCGTTCTATCGATCATATTAGCATAATATGGTTAATAATATGAGTTAGATTGATAAAAATAAGAGAAATATGTACAGTAATTGTCGGTCTATCGATCATATAAGCGTAATATGGCTAATAATATGAGTTAGATTGATAATAATAAGAGTAGTGAGTATAGTAATTGTCATACTATCGATCATATACGCATAATATGGCTAATAATATGAGTTAGATTGATAATAATAAGAGTAATGAGTATAGTAATAGTAGTTCTATCGATCATATCTGCGTAATATGGTTAATAATATGAGTTAGATTGATAATAGTGAGTGTAATAAGTATAGTGAATGTCGTACTATCGATCATATCAGCATGATATGGGTAATAATATGAGTTAGATTGATAATATTGAGTGTAATAAATATAGTAATTGTTGTTCTATCGATCATTTAAGCATAATATGGCTAATAATATGAGTTAGATTGATAATACTAAGAGTAGTGAGTATAGTAATTCTCGTTCTATCGATCATATAAGCATAATATGGCTAATAATATGAATTAGATCGATAATGATAAGAGTAATATGTACAGTAATTGTCGGTCTATCGATCATATAAGCATAATATGGCTAATAATATGAGTTAGATTGATAATAATAAGAGTAGTGAGTATAGTAATTGTCATACTATCGATCATATACGCATAATATGGCTAATAATATGAGTTAGATTGATAATAATAAGAGTAATGAGTATAGTAATAGTAGTTCTATCGATCATATCTGCGTAATATGGTTAATAATATGAGTTAGATTGATAATAGTGAGTGTAATAAGTACAGTGAATGTCGTTCTATCGATCATATCAGCATGATATGGGTAATAATATGAGTTAGATTGATAATATTGAGTGTAATAAATATAGTAATTGTCGTTCTATCGATCACATTAGCATAATATGGTTAATAATATGAGTTAGATTGATAATAATAAGAGTAATAAGTATAGTATTTGTCGTTCTATCGATCATATAAGCATAATATGGCTAATAATATGAATTAGATCGATAATGATAAGAGTAATAATTACAGTAATTGTCGTTCTGTCGATCATATAAGCATAATATGGCTAATTATATGAGTTAGATTGATAATAATAACAGTAATAAGTATAGTAATTGTCGTTCTATCGATAATATAAGCATAATATGGCTAATAATATGAGTTAGGTTGATAATAATAAGAGTAATAAGTATTGTGATTGTCGTTCTATCGATCAAATTTGCATAATATGTCTAATAATATGAGTTAGATTGATAATAATAAGAATAATAAGTATAGTAATTGTCGTTCTATCGATCATATAAGCATAATGTGGAAAATAATATGAGTTAGGTTGATAATAATAAGAGTAATAAGTATAGTAATTGTCGTTCTATCGATCATTTAAGCATAATATGGCTAATAATATGAGTTAGATTGATAATAATAAGAATAATAAGTATAGTAATTGTCGTTCTATCGATCATATAAGCATAATATGGCTAATAATATGAGTTAGGTTGATAATAATAAGAGTAATAGGTATAGTAAATGTCGTGCAATCGATCTTATCTGCATAATATGGTTAATAATATGAGTTAGATTGATAATAATAAGAGTAGTGAGTATAGTAATTGTCATACTATCGATCATATACGCATAATATGGCTAGTAATATGAGTTAGATTGATAATAATAAGAGTAATAAGTATAGTAATTGTCGTTCCATCGACCATTTAAGCATAATATGGCTAATAATATGAGTTAGATTGATAATAATAAGAGTAGTGAGTATAGTAATTGTAGTTCTATCGATCATATCTGCATAATATGGTTAATAATATGAGTTAGATTCATAATAATAAGAGTAATAGGTATAGTAATTGTCGTTCTATCGATCATTTAAGCATAATATGGCTAATAATATGAGTTAGATTGATAATAATTAGAATAATAAGTATAGTAATTGTCGTTCTATCGATCATTTAAGCATAATATGGCTAATAATATGAGTTAGGTTGATAATAATAAGAGTAATAAGTATAGTGACTGTCGTTCTATCGACCAAATTTGCATAATATGGTTAATAATATGAGTTAGATTGATAACAGTGAGTGTAATAAGTATAGTAATTGTCGTTCTGTCGATCATGTAAGCATAATATGGCTAATAATATGAGTTAGATTGATAATAATAAGAGGAATACGTATAGTAATTGTCGTTCTATCGATCATTTAAGCATAATATGGCTAATAATATGAGTTAGGTTGATAATAGTAAGAGTAATAAGTATAGTAATTGTCGTTCTATCGATCATTTAAGCATAATATGGCTAATAATATGAGTTAGATTGATAATAATAAGAATAATAAGTATAGCAATTGTCGTTCTCTCGATCATATAAGCATAATATGGCTAATAATATGAGTTAGGTTGATAATAATAAGAGTAATAAGTATAGTATTTGTCGTTCTATCGATCATATAAGCATAATATGGCTAATAATGTGAGTTAGGTTGATAATAATAAGAGTAATAAGTATAGTAATTGTTGTTCTATCGATCATTTAAGCATAATATGGCTAATAATATGAGTTAGATTGATAATAATAAGAATAATAAGTATAGTAATTGTCGTTCTATCGATCATATAAGCATAATATGGCTAATAATATGAGTTAGGTTGATAATAATAAGAGTAATAGGTATAGTAAATGTCGTGCTATCGATCTTATCTGCATAATATGGTTAATAATATGAGTTAGATTGATAATAGTGAGTGTAATAAGTATAGTAATTGTCGTTCTATCGATCATATTAGCATAATATGGTTAATAATATGAGTTAGATTGATAAAAATAAGAGTAATATGTACAGTAATTGTCGGTCTATCGATCATATAAGCGTAATATGGCTAATAATATGAGTTAGATTGATAATAATAAGAGTAGTGAGTATAGTAATTGTCATACTATCGATCATATACGCATAATATGGCTAATAATATGAGTTAGATTGATAATAATAAGAGTAGTGAGTATAGTAATTGTCATACTATCGATCATATACGCATAATATGGCTAATAATATGAGTTAGATTGATAATAATAAGAGTAATAAGTATAGCAATTGTCGTTCTCTCGATCATATAAGCATAATATGGCTAATAATATGAGTTAGGTTGATAATAATAAGAGTAATAAGTATAGTATTTGTCGTTCTATCGATCATATAAGCATAATATGGCTAATAATATGAGTTAGATTGATAATAATAAGAGTAATAAGTATAGTAATTGTCGTTCTATCGATCACTTAAGCATAATATGGCTAATAATATGAGTTAGATTGATAATACTAAGAGTAGTGAGTATAGTAATTCTCGTTCTATCGATCATATAAGCATAATATGGCTAATAATATGAATTAGATCGATAATGATAAGAGTAATAGGTATAGTAAATGTCGTGCTATCGATCTTATCTGCATAATATGGTTAATAATATGAGTTAGATTGATAATAGTGAGTGTAATAAGTATAGTAATTGTCGTTCTATCGATCATATTAGCATAATATGGTTAATAATATGAGTTAGATTGATAAAAATAAGAGAAATATGTACAGTAATTGTCGGTCTATCGATCATATAAGCGTAATATGGCTAATAATATGAGTTAGATTGATAATAATAAGAGTAGTGAGTATAGTAATTGCCATACTATCGATCATATACGCATAATATGGCTAATAATATGAGTTAGATTGATAATAATAAGAGTAATGAGTATAGTAATAGTAGTTCTATCGATCATATCTGCGTAATATGGTTAATAATATGAGTTAGATTGATAATAGTGAGTGTAATAAGTATAGTGAATGTCGTACTATCGATCATATCAGCATGATATGGGTAATAATATGAGTTAGATTGATAATATTGAGTGTAATAAATATAGTAATTGTTGTTCTATCGATCATTTAAGCATAATATGGCTAATAATATGAGTTAGATTGATAATACTAAGAGTAGTGAGTATAGTAATTCTCGTTCTATCGATCATATAAGCATAATATGGCTAATAATATGAATTAGATCGATAATGATAAGAGTAATATGTACAGTAATTGTCGGTCTATCGATCATATAAGCATAATATGGCTAATAATATGAGTTAGATTGATAATAATAAGAGTAGTGAGTATAGTAATTGTCATACTATCGATCATATACGCATAATATGGCTAATAATATGAGTTAGATTGATAATAATAAGAGTAATAAGTATAGTAATTGTCGTTCTATCGATCATTTAAGCATAATATGGCTAATAATATGAGTTAGATTGATAATACTAAGAGTAGTGAGTATAGTAATTGTAGTTCTATCGACCAAATTTGCATAATATGGCTAATAATATGAGTTAGATTGATAATAATAAGAATAATAAGTATAGTAATTGTCGTTCTATCGATCATATAAGCATAATATGGCTAATAATATGAGTTAGGTTGATAATAATAAGAGTAATAGGTATAGTAAATGTCGTGCTATCGATCTTATCTGCATAATATGGTTAATAATATGAGTTAGATTGATAATAGTGAGTGTAATAAGTATAGTAATTGTCGTTCTATCGATCATATTAGCATAATATGGTTAATAATATGAGTTAGATTGATAAAAATAAGAGTAATATGTACAGTAATTGTCGGTCTATCGATCATATAAGCGTAATATGGCTAATAATATGAGTTAGATTGATAATAATAAGAGTAGTGAGTATAGTAATTGTCATACTATCGATCATATACGCATAATA
Organism: Megachile rotundata; assembly: GCF_050947335.1. Taxonomy (NCBI): domain Eukaryota; kingdom Metazoa; phylum Arthropoda; class Insecta; order Hymenoptera; family Megachilidae; genus Megachile; species Megachile rotundata. The sequence goes on from NW_027473947.1 coordinate 24,895, forward strand.
TGGCTAATAATATGAGTTAGATTGATAATAATAAGAGTAATGAGTATAGTAATAGTAGTTCTATCGATCATATCTGCGTAATATGGTTAATAATATGAGTTAGATTGATAATAGTGAGTGTAATAAGTATAGTGAATGTCGTTCTATCGATCATATCAGCATGATATGGGTAATAATATGAGTTAGATTGATAATAATAAGAGTAATAAGTATAGTATTTGTCGTTCTATCGATCATATAAGCATAATATGGCTAATAATATGAGTTAGATTGATAATAATAAGAGTAATAAGTATAGTAATTGTCGTTCTATCGATCATTTAAGCATAATATGGCTAATAATATGAGTTAGATTGATAATACTAAGAGTAGTGAGTATAGTAATTCTCGTTCTATCGATCATATAAGCATAATATGGCTAATAATATGAATTAGATCGATAATGATAAGAGTAGTAGGTATAGTAAATGTCGTGCTATCGATCTTATCTGCATAATATGGTTAATAATATGAGTTAGATTGATAATAGTGAGTGTAATAAGTATAGTAATTGTCGTTCTATCGATCATATTAGCATAATATGGTTAATAATATGAGTTAGATTGATAAAAATAAGAGAAATATGTACAGTAATTGTCGGTCTATCGATCATATAAGCGTAATATGGCTAATAATATGAGTTAGATTGATAATAATAAGAGTAGTGAGTATAGTAATTGTCATACTATCGATCATATACGCATAATATGGCTAATAATATGAGTTAGATTGATAATAATAAGAGTAATGAGTATAGTAATAGTAGTTCTATCGATCATATCTGCGTAATATGGTTAATAATATGAGTTAGATTGATAATAGTGAGTGTAATAAGTATAGTGAATGTCGTACTATCGATCATATCAGCATGATATGGGTAATAATATGAGTTAGATTGATAATATTGAGTGTAATAAATATAGTAATTGTTGTTCTATCGATCATTTAAGCATAATATGGCTAATAATATGAGTTAGATTGATAATACTAAGAGTAGTGAGTATAGTAATTCTCGTTCTATCGATCATATAAGCATAATATGGCTAATAATATGAATTAGATCGATAATGATAAGAGTAATATGTACAGTAATTGTCGGTCTATCGATCATATAAGCATAATATGGCTAATAATATGAGTTAGATTGATAATAATAAGAGTAGTGAGTATAGTAATTGTCATACTATCGATCATATACGCATAATATGGCTAATAATATGAGTTAGATTGATAATAATAAGAGTAATAAGTATAGTAATTGTCGTTCTATCGATCATTTAAGCATAATATGGCTAATAATATGAGTTAGATTGATAATACTAAGAGTAGTGAGTATAGTAATTGTAGTTCTATCGATCAAATTTGCATAATATGGCTAATAATATGAGTTAGATTGATAATAATAAGAATAATAAGTATAGTAATTGTCGTTCTATCGATCATATAAGCATAATATGGCTAATAATATGAGTTAGGTTGATAATAATAAGAGTAATAGGTATAGTAAATGTCGTTCTATCGATCTTATCTGCATAATATGGTTAATAATATGAGTTAGATTGATAATAGTGAGTGTAATAAGTATAGTAATTGTCGTTCTATCGATCATATTAGCATAATATGGTTAATAATATGAGTTAGATTGATAAAAATAAGAGTAATATGTACAGTAATTGTCGGTCTATCGATCATATAAGCGTAATATGGCTAATAATATGAGTTAGATTGATAATAATAAGAGTAGTGAGTATAGTAATTGTCATACTATCGATCATATACGCATAATATGGCTAATAATATGAGTTAGATTGATAATAATAAGAGTAATGAGTATAGTAATAGTAGTTCTATCGATCATATCTGCGTAATATGGTTAATAATATGAGTTAGATTGATAATAGTGAGTGTAATAAGTATAGTGAATGTCGTTCTATCGATCATATCAGCATGATATGGGTAATAATATGAGTTAGATTGATAATATTGAGTGTAATAAATATAGTAATTGTCGTTCTATCGATCACATTAGCATAATATGGTTAATAATATGAGTTAGATTGATAATAATAAGAGTAATGAGTATAGTATTTGTCGTTCTATCGATCATATAAGCATAATATGGCTAATAATATGAATTAGAACGATAATGATAAGAGTAATAAGTACAGTAATTGTCGTTCTGTCGATCATATAAGCATAATATGGCTAATTATATGAGTTAGATTGATAATAATAACAGTAATAAGTATAGTAATTGTCGTTCTATCGATCATTTAAGCATAATATGGCTAATAATATGAGTTAGATTGATAATACTAAGAGTAGTGAGTATAGTAATTCTCGTTCTATCGATCATATAAGCATAATATGGCTAATAATATGAATTAGATCGATAATGATAAGAGTAATATGTAGAGTAATTGTCGGTCTATCGATCATATAAGCATAATATGGCTAATAATATGAGTTAGATTGATAATAATAAGAGTAGTGAGTATAGTAATTGTCATACTATCGATCATATACGCATAATATGGCTAATAATATGAGTTAGATTGATAATAATAAGAGTAATAAGTATAGCAATTGTCGTTCTCTCGATCATATAAGCATAATATGGCTAATAATATGAGTTAGGTTGATAATAATAAGAGTAATAAGTATAGTATTTATCGTTCTATCGATCATATAAGCATAATATGGCTAATAATATGAGTTAGATTGATAATAATAAGAGTAATAAGTATAGTAATTGTCGTTCTATCGATCATTTAAGCATAATATGGCTAATAATATGAGTTAGATTGATAATACTAAGAGTAGTGAGTATAGTAATTCTCGTTCTATCGATCATATAAGCATAATATGGCTAATAATATGAATTAGATCGATAATGATAAGAGTAATAGGTATAGTAAATGTCGTGCTATCGATCTTATCTGCATAATATGGTTAATAATATGAGTTAGATTGATAATAGTGAGTGTAATAAGTATAGTAATTGTCGTTCTATCGATCATATTAGCATAATATGGTTAATAATATGAGTTAGATTGATAAAAATAAGAGAAATATGTACAGTAATTGTCGGTCTATCGATCATATAAGCGTAATATGGCTAATAATATGAGTTAGATTGATAATAATAAGAGTAGTGAGTATAGTAATTGTCATACTATCGATCATATACGCATAATATGGCTAATAATATGAGTTAGATTGATAATAATAAGAGTAATGAGTATAGTAATAGTAGTTCTATCGATCATATCTGCGTAATATGGTTAATAATATGAGTTAGATTGATAATAGTGAGTGTAATAAGTATAGTGAATGTCGTACTATCGATCATATCAGCATGATATGGGTAATAATATGAGTTAGATTGATAATATTGAGTGTAATAAATATAGTAATTGTCGTTCTATCGATCACATTAGCATAATATGGTTAATAATATGGTTAGATTGATAATAATAAGAGTAATAAGTATAGTATTTGTCGTTCTATCGATCATATAAGCATAATATGGCTAATAATATGAATTAGATCGATAATTATAAGAGTAATAAGTACAGTAATTGTCGGTCTATCGATCATATAAGCATAATATGGCTAATAATATGAGTTAGATTGATAATAATAAGAGTAGTGAGTATAGTAATTGTCATACTATCGATCATATACGCATAATATGGCTAATAATATGAGTTAGATTGATAATAATAAGAGTAATAAGTATAGTAATTGTCGTTCTATCGATCATTTAAGCATAATATGGCTAATAATATGAGTTAGATTGATAATAATAAGAGTAGTGAGTATAGTAATTGTAGCTCTATCGATCAAATTTGCATAATATGGCTAATAATATGAGTTAGATTGATAATAATAAGAATAATAAGTATAGTAATTGTCGTTCTATCAATCATATAAGCATAATATGGCTAATAATATGAGTTAGGTTGATAATAATAAGAGTAATAAGTATAGTAATTGTTGTTCTATCGATCATTTAAGCATAATATGGCTAATAATATGAGTTAGATTGATAATAATAAGAATAATAAGTATAGTAATTGTCGTTCTATCGATCATATAAGCATAATATGGCTAATAATATGAGTTAGGTTGATAATAATAAGAGTAATAGGTATAGTGAATGTCGTGCAATCGATCTTATCTGCATAATATGGTTAATAATATGAGTTAGATTGATAATAATAAGAGTAGTGAGTATAGTAATTGTCATACTATCGATCATATACGCATAATATGGCTAGTAATATGAGTTAGATTGATAATAATAAGAGTAATAAGTATAGTAATTGTCGTTCCATCGACCATTTAAGCATAATATGGCTAATAATATGAGTTAGATTGATAATAATAAGAGTAGTGAGTATAGTAATTGTAGTTCTATCGATCATATCTGCATATTATGGTTAATAATATGAGTTAGATTCATAATAATAAGAGTAATAGGTATAGTACTTGTCGTTCTATCGATCATTTAAGCATAATATGGCTAATAATATGAGTTAGATTGATAATAATTAGAATAATAAGTATAGTAATTGTCGTTCTATCGATCATTTAAGCATAATATGGCTAATAATATGAGTTAGGTTGATAATAATAAGAGTAGTGAGTATAGTAATTGTCATACTATCGATCATATACGCATAATATGGCTAATAATATGAGTTAGATTGATAATAATAAGAGTAATGAGTATAGTAATAGTAGTTCTATCGATCATATCTGCGTAATATGGTTAATAATATGAGTTAGATTGATAATAGTGAGTGTAATAAGTATAGTAATTGTCGTTCTATCGATCATTTAAGCATAATATGGCTAATAATATGAGTTAGGTTGATAATAGTAAGAGTAATAAGTATAGTAATTGTCGTTCTATCGATCATTTAAGCATAATATGGCTAACAATATGAGTTACATTGATAATAATAAGAGTAGTGAGTATAGTAATTGTCATACTATCGATCATATACGCATAATATGGCTAATAATATGAGTTAGATTGATAATAATAAGAGTAATAAGTATAGTAATTGTCGTTCTATCGATCATTTAAGCATAATATGGCTAATAATATGAGTTAGATTGATAATAATAAGAGTAGTGAGTATAGTAATTGTAGTTCTATCGATCAAATTTGCATAATATGGCTAATAATATGAGTTAGATTGATAATAATAAGAATAATAAGTATAGTAATTGTCGTTCTATCAATCATATAAGCATAATATGGCTAATAATATGAGTTAGGTTGATAATAATAAGAGTAATAAGTATAGTAATTGTTGTTCTATCGATCATTTAAGCATAATATGGCTAATAATATGAGTTAGATTGATAATAATAAGAATAATAAGTATAGTAATTGTCGTTCTATCGATCATATAAGCATAATATGGCTAATAATATGAGTTAGGTTGATAATAATAAGAGTAATAGGTATAGTAAATGTCGTGCTATCGATCTTATCTGCATAATATGGTTAATAATATGAGTTAGATTGATAATAGTGAGTGTAATAAGTATAGTAATTGTCGTTCTATCGATCATATTAGCATAATATGGTTAATAATATGAGTTAGATTGATAAAAATAAGAGTAATGTGTACAGTAATTGTCGGTCTATCGATCATATAAGCGTAATATGGCTAATAATATGAGTTAGATTGATAATAATAAGAGTAGTGAGTATAGTAATTGTCATACTATCGATCATATACGCATAATATGGCTAATAATATGAGTTAGATTGATAATAATAAGAGTAATGAGTATAGTAATAGTAGTTCTATCGATCATATCTGCGTAATATGGTTAATAATATGAGTTAGATTGATAATAGTGAGTGTAATAAGTATAGTGAATGTCGTACTATCGATCATATCAGCATGATATGGGTAATAATATGAGTTAGATTGATAATATTGAGTGTAATAAATATAGTAATTGTCGTTCTATCGATCACATTAGCATAATATGGTTAATAATATGAGTTAGATTGATAATAATAAGAGTAATAAGTATAGTAATTGTCATACTATCGATCATATACGCATAATATGGCTAATAATATGAGTTAGATTGATAATAATAAGAGTAATAAGTATAGTAATTGTCGTTCTATCGATCATTTAAGCATAATATGGCTAATAATATGAGTTAGATTGATAATAATAAGAGTAGTGAGTATAGTAATTGTAGTTCTATCGATCAAATTTGCATAATATGGCTGTAATATGAGTTAGATTGATAATAATAAGAATAATAAGTATAGTAATTGTCGTTCTATCAATTATATAAGCATAATATGGCTAATAATATGAGTTAGGTTGATAATAATAAGAGTAATAAGTATAGTAATTCTCGTTCTATCGATCATATAACCATAATATGGCTAATAAAATGAGTTAGATTGATAATAATAAGAGTAATAAGTACAGTAATTGTCGTTCTATCGATCATATAAGCATAATATGGCTAATAATATGAGTTAGAGTGATAATACTAGGAGTAGTGAGTATGGTAATTCTCATTCTATCGATCATATAAGCATAATATGGCTAATAATATGAGTTAGATTGATAATAATAAGAGTAATGAGTATAGTAATAGTAGTTCTATCAATCATATCAGCGTAATATGGTTAATAATATGAGTTAGATTGATAATAGTGAGTGTAATAAGTATAGTGAATGTCGTTCTATCGATCATATCAGCATGATATGGGTAATAATATGAGTTAGATTGATAATATTGAGTGTAATAAATATAGTAATTGTCGTTCTATCGATCACATTAGCATAATATGGTTAATAATATGAGTTAGATTGATAATAATAAGAGTAATAAGTATAGTATTTGTCGTTCTGTCGATCATATAAGCATAATATGGCTAATAATATGAATTAGATCGATAATGATAAGAGTAATATGTACAGTAATTGTCGGTCTATCGATCATATAAGCATAATATGGCTAATAATATGAGTTAGATTGATAATAATAAGAGTAGTGAGTATAGTAATTGTCATACTATCGATCATATACGCATAATATGGCTAATAATATGAGTTAGATTGATAATAATAAGAGTAATAAGTATAGTAATTGTCGTTCTATCGATCATTTAAGCATAATATGGCTAATAATATGAGTTAGATTGATAATAATAAGAGTAGTGAGTATAGTAATTGTAGTTCTATCGATCAAATTTGCATAATATGGCTAATAATATGAGTTAGATTGATAATAATAAGAATAATAAGTATAGTAATTGTCGTTCTATCAATCATATAAGCATAATATGGCTAATAATATGAGTTAGGTTGATAATAATAAGAGTAATAAGTATAGTAATTGTTGTTCTATCGATCATTTAAGCATAATATGGCTAATAATATGAGTTAGATTGATATAAATAAGAATAATAAGTATAGTAATTGTCGTTCTATCGATCATATAAGCATAATATGGCTAATAATATGAGTTAGGTTGATAATAATAAGAGTAATAGGTATAGTAAATGTCGTGCTATCGATCTTATCTGCATAATATGGTTAATAATATGAGTTAGATTGATAATAGTGAGTGTAATAAGTATAGTAATTGTCGTTCTATCGATCATATTAGCATAATATGGTTAATAATATGAGTTAGATTGATAAAAATAAGAGTAATATGTACAGTAATTGTCGGTCTATCGATCATATAAGCGTAATATGGCTAATAATATGAGTTAGATTGATAATAATAAGAGTAGTGAGTATAGTAATTGTCATACTATCGATCATATACGCATAATATGGCTAATAATATGAGTTAGATTGATAATAATAAGAGTAATGAGTATAGTAATAGTAGTTCTATCGATCATATCTGCGTAATATGGTTAATAATATGAGTTAGATTGATAATAGTGAGTGTAATAAGTACAGTGAATGTCGTTCTATCGATCATATCAGCATGATATGGGTAATAATATGAGTTAGATTGATAATATTGAGTGTAATAAATATAGTAATTGTCGTTCTATCGATCACATTAGCATAATATGGTTAATAATATGAGTTAGATTGATAATAATAAGAGTAATAAGTATAGTATTTGTCGTTCTATCGATCATATAAGCATAATATGGCTAATAATATGAATTAGATCGATAATGATAAGAGTAATAAGTACAGTAATTGTCGTTCTGTCGATCATATAAGCATAATATGGCTAATTATATGAGTTAGATTGATAATACTAAGAGTAGTGAGTATAGTAATTCTCGTTCTATCGATCATATAACCATAATATGGCTAATAAAATGAGTTAGAGTGATAATACTAGGAGTAGTGAGTATAGTAATTCTCATTCTATCGATCATATAAGCATAATATGGCTAATAATATGAGTTAGATTGATAATAATAAGAGTAATGAGTATAGTAATAGTAGTTCTATCAATCATATCTGCGTAATATGGTTAATAATATGAGTTAAATTGATAATAGTGAGTGTAATAAGTATAGTGAATGTCGTTCTATCGATCATATCAGCATGATATGGGTAATAATATGAGTTAGATTGATAATATTGAGTGTAATAAATATAGTAATTGTCGTTCTATCGATCACATTAGCATAATATGGTTAATAATATGAGTTAGATTGATAATAATAAGAGTAATAAGTATAGTATTTGTCGTTATATCGATCATATAAGCATAATATGGCTAATAATATGAATTAGATCGATAATGATAAGAGTAATATGTACAGTAATTGTCGGTCTATCGATCATATAAGCATAATATGGCTAATAATATGAGTTAGATTGATAATAATAAGAGTAGTGTGTATAGTAATTGTCATACTATCGATCATATACGCATAATATGGCTAATAATATGAGTTAGATTGATAATAATAAGAGTAATAAGTATAGTAATTGTCGTTCTATCGATCATTTAAGCATAATATGGCTAATAATATGAGTTAGATTGATAATAATAAGAGTAGTGAGTATAGTAATTGTAGTTCTATCGATCAAATTTGCATAATATGGCTAATAATATGAGTTAGATTGATAATAATAAGAATAATAAGTATAGTAATTGTCGTTCTATCAATCATATAAGCATAATATGGCTAATACTATGAGTTAGGTTGATAATAATAAGAGTAATAAGTATAGTAATTCTTGTTCTATCGATCATTTAAGCATAATATGGCTAATAATATGAGTTAGATTGATAATAATAAGAATAATAAGTATAGTAATTGTCGTTCTATCGATCATATAAGCATAATATGGCTAATAATATGAGTTAGGTTGATAATAATAAGAGTAATAGGTATAGTAAATGTCGTGCTATCGATCTTATCTGCATAATATGGTTAATAATATGAGTTAGATTGATAATAGTGAGTGTAATATGTATAGTAATTGTCGTTCTATCGATCATATTAGCATAATATGGTTAATAATATGAGTTAGATTGATAATAATAAGAGTAGTGAGTATAGTAATTGTCATACTATCGATCATATACGCATAATATGGCTAGTAATATGAGTTAGATTGATAATAATAAGAGTAATAAGTATAGTAATTGTCGTTCTATCGATCATATAAGCATAATATGGCTAATAATATGAATTAGATCGATAATGATAAGAGTAATAAGTACAGTAATTGTCGTTCTGTCGATCATATAAGCATAATATGGCTAATTATATGAGTTAGATTGATAATACTAAGAGTAGTGAGTATAGTAATTCTCGTTCTATCGATCATATAACCATAATATGGCTAATAAAATGAGTTAGATTGATAATAATAAGAGTAATAAGTACAGTAATTGTCGTTCTATCGATCATATAAGCATAATATGGCTAATAATATGAGTTAGAGTGATAATACTAGGAGTAGTGAGTATAGTAATTCTCATTCTATCGATCATATAAGCATAATATGGCTAATAATATGAGTTAGATTGATAATAATAAGAGTAATGAGTATAGTAATAGTAGTTCTATCAATCATATCTGCGTAATATGGTTAATAATATGAGTTAAATTGATAATAGTGAGTGTAATAAGTATAGTGAATGTCGTTCTATCGATCATATCAGCATGATATGGGTAATAATATGAGTTAGATTGATAATATTGAGTGTAATAAATATAGTAATTGTCGTTCTATCGATCACATTAGCATAATATGGTTAATAATATGAGTTAGATTGATAATAATAAGAGTAATAAGTATAGTATTTGTCGTTATATCGATCATATAAGCATAATATGGCTAATAATATGAATTAGATCGATAATGATAAGAGTAATATGTACAGTAATTGTCGGTCTATCGATCATATAAGCATAATATGGCTAATAATATGAGTTAGATTGATAATAATAAGAGTAGTGAGTATAGTAATTGTCATACTATCGATCATATACGCATAATATGGCTAATAATATGAGTTAGATTGATAATAATAAGAGTAATAAGTATAGTAATTGTCGTTCTATCGATCATTTAAGCATAATATGGCTAATAATATGAGTTAGATTGATAATAATAAGAGTAGTGAGTATAGTAATTGTAGTTCTATCGATCAAATTTGCATAATATGGCTAATAATATGAGTTAGATTGATAATAATAAGAATAATAAGTATAGTAATTGTCGTTCTATCAATCATATAAGCATAATATGGCTAATAATATGAGTTAGGTTGATAATAATAAGAGTAATAAGTATAGTAATTCTTGTTCTATCGATCATTTAAGCATAATATGGCTAATAATATGAGTTAGATTGATAATAATAAGAATAATAAGTATAGTAATTGTCGTTCTATCGATCATATAAGCATAATATGGCTAATAATATGAGTTAGGTTGATAATAATAAGAGTAATAGGTATAGTAAATGTCGTGCTATCGATCTTATCTGCATAATATGGTTAATAATATGAGTTAGATTGATAATAGTGAGTGTAATAAGTATAGTAATTGTCGTTCTATCGATCATATTAGCATAATATGGTTAATAATATGAGTTAGATTGATAAAAATAAGAGTAATATGTACAGTAATTGTCGGTCTATCGATCATATAAGCGTAATATGGCTAATAATATGAGTTAGATTGATAATAATAAGAGTAGTGAGTATAGTAATTGTCATACTATCGATCATATACGCATAATATGGCTAATAATATGAGTTAGATTGATAATAATAAGAGTAATGAGTATAGTAATAGTAGTTCTATCGATCATATCTGCGTAATATGGTTAATAATATGAGTTAGATTGATAATAGTGAGTGTAATAAGTACAGTGAATGTCGTTCTATCGATCATATCAGCATGATATGGGTAATAATATGAGTTAGATTGATAATATTGAGTGTAATAAATATAGTAATTGTCGTTCTATCGATCACATTAGCATAATATGGTTAATAATATGAGTTAGATTGATAATAATAAGAGTAATAAGTATAGTATTTGTCGTTCTATCGATCATATAAGCATAATATGGCTAATAATATGAATTAGATCGATAATGATAAGAGTAATAATTACAGTAATTGTCGTTCTGTCGATCATATAAGCATAATATGGCTAATTATATGAGTTAGATTGATAATAATAACAGTAATAAGTATAGTAATTGTCGTTCTATCGATAATATAAGCATAATATGGCTAATAATATGAGTTAGGTTGATAATAATAAGAGTAATAAGTATTGTGATTGTCGTTCTATCGATCAAATTTGCATAATATGTCTAATAATATGAGTTAGATTGATAATAATAAAAATAATAAGTATAGTAATTGTCGTTCTATCGATCATATAAGCATAATATGGAAAATAATATGAGTTAGGTTGATAATAATAAGAGTAATAAGTATAGTAATTGTCGTTCTATCGATCATTTAAGCATAATATGGCTAATAATATGAGTTAGATTGATAATAATAAGAATAATAAGTATAGTAATTGTCGTTCTATCGATCATATAAGCATAATATGGCTAATAATATGAGTTAGGTTGATAATAATAAGAGTAATAGGTATAGTAAATGTCGTGCAATCGATCTTATCTGCATAATATGGTTAATAATATGAGTTAGATTGATAATAATAAGAGTAGTGAGTATAGTAATTGTCATACTATCGATCATATACGCATAATATGGCTAGTAATATGAGTTAGATTGATAATAATAAGAGTAATAAGTATAGTAATTGTCGTTCCATCGACCATTTAAGCATAATATGGCTAATAATATGAGTTAGATTGATAATAATAAGAGTAGTGAGTATAGTAATTGTAGTTCTATCGATCATATCTGCATAATATGGTTAATAATATGAGTTAGATTCATAATAATAAGAGTAATAGGTATAGTAATTGTCGTTCTATCGATCATTTAAGCATAATATGGCTAATAATATGAGTTAGATTGATAATAATTAGAATAATAAGTATAGTAATTGTCGTTCTATCGATCATTTAAGCATAATATGGCTAATAATATGAGTTAGGTTGATAATAATAAGAGTAATAAGTATAGTGACTGTCGTTCTATCGACCAAATTTGCATAATATGGTTAATAATATGAGTTAGATTGATAACAGTGAGTGTAATAAGTATAGTAATTGTCGTTCTGTCGATCATGTAAGCATAATATGGCTAATAATATGAGTTAGATTGATAATAATAAGAGGAATACGTATAGTAATTGTCGTTCTATCGATCATTTAAGCATAATATGGCTAATAATATGAGTTAGGTTGATAATAGTAAGAGTAATAAGTATAGTAATTGTCGTTCTATCGATCATTTAAGCATAATATGGCTAATAATATGAGTTAGATTGATAATAATAAGAATAATAAGTATAGCAATTGTCGTTCTCTCGATCATATAAGCATAATATGGCTAATAATATGAGTTAGGTTGATAATAATAAGAGTAATAAGTATAGTATTTGTCGTTCTATCGATCATATAAGCATAATATGGCTAATAATGTGAGTTAGGTTGATAATAATAAGAGTAATAAGTATAGTAATTGTTGTTCTATCGATCATTTAAGCATAATATGGCTAATAATATGAGTTAGATTGATAATAATAAGAATAATAAGTATAGTAATTGTCGTTCTATCGATCATATAAGCATAATATGGCTAATAATATGAGTTAGGTTGATAATAATAAGAGTAATAGGTATAGTAAATGTCGTGCTATCGATCTTATCTGCATAATATGGTTAATAATATGAGTTAGATTGATAATAGTGAGTGTAATAAGTATAGTAATTGTCGTTCTATCGATCATATTAGCATAATATGGTTAATAATATGAGTTAGATTGATAAAAATAAGAGTAATATGTACAGTAATTGTCGGTCTATCGATCATATAAGCGTAATATGGCTAATAATATGAGTTAGATTGATAATAATAAGAGTAGTGAGTATAGTAATTGTCATACTATCGATCATATACGCATAATATGGCTAATAATATGAGTTAGATTGATAATAATAAGAGTAATGAGTATAGTAATAGTAGTTCTATCGATCATATCTGCGTAATATGGTTAATAATATGAGTTAGATTGATAATAGTGAGTGTAATAAGTATAGTGAATGTCGTTCTATCGATCATATCAGCATGATATGGGTAATAATATGAGTTAGATTGATAATATTGAGTGTAATAAATATAGTAATTGTCGTTCTATCGATCACATTAGCATAATATGGTTAATAATATGAGTTAGATTGATAATAATAAGAGTAATGAGTATAGTATTTGTCGTTCTATCGATCATATAAGCATAATATGGCTAATAATATGAATTAGAACGATAATGATAAGAGTAATAAGTACAGTAATTGTCGTTCTGTCGATCATATAAGCATAATATGGCTAATTATATGAGTTAGATTGATAATAATAACAGTAATAAGTATAGTAATTGTCGTTCTATCGATCATTTAAGCATAATATGGCTAATAATATGAGTTAGATTGATAATACTAAGAGTAGTGAGTATAGTAATTCTCGTTCTATCGATCATATAAGCATAATATGGCTAATAATATGAATTAGATCGATAATGATAAGAGTAATATGTAGAGTAATTGTCGGTCTATCGATCATATAAGCATAATATGGCTAATAATATGAGTTAGATTGATAATAATAAGAGTAGTGAGTATAGTAATTGTCATACTATCGATCATATACGCATAATATGGCTAATAATATGAGTTAGATTGATAATAATAAGAGTAATAAGTATAGCAATTGTCGTTCTCTCGATCATATAAGCATAATATGGCTAATAATATGAGTTAGGTTGATAATAATAAGAGTAATAAGTATAGTATTTGTCGTTCTATCGATCATATAAGCATAATATGGCTAATAATATGAGTTAGATTGATAATAATAAGAGTAATAAGTATAGTAATTGTCGTTCTATCGATCATTTAAGCATAATATGGCTAATAATATGAGTTAGATTGATAATACTAAGAGTAGTGAGTATAGTAATTCTCGTTCTATCGATCATATAAGCATAATATGGCTAATAATATGAATTAGATCGATAATGATAAGAGTAATAGGTATAGTAAATGTCGTGCTATCGATCTTATCTGCATAATATGGTTAATAATATGAGTTAGATTGATAATAGTGAGTGTAATAAGTATAGTAATTGTCGTTCTATCGATCATATTAGCATAATATGGTTAATAATATGAGTTAGATTGATAAAAATAAGAGAAATATGTACAGTAATTGTCGGTCTATCGATCATATAAGCGTAATATGGCTAATAATATGAGTTAGATTGATAATAATAAGAGTAGTGAGTATAGTAATTGTCATACTATCGATCATATACGCATAATATGGCTAATAATATGAGTTAGATTGATAATAATAAGAGTAATGAGTATAGTAATAGTAGTTCTATCGATCATATCTGCGTAATATGGTTAATAATATGAGTTAGATTGATAATAGTGAGTGTAATAAGTATAGTGAATGTCGTACTATCGATCATATCAGCATGATATGGGTAATAATATGAGTTAGATTGATAATATTGAGTGTAATAAATATAGTAATTGTTGTTCTATCGATCATTTAAGCATAATATGGCTAATAATATGAGTTAGATTGATAATACTAAGAGTAGTGAGTATAGTAATTCTCGTTCTATCGATCATATAAGCATAATATGGCTAATAATATGAATTAGATCGATAATGATAAGAGTAATATGTACAGTAATTGTCGGTCTATCGATCATATAAGCATAATATGGCTAATAATATGAGTTAGATTGATAATAATAAGAGTAGTGAGTATAGTAATTGTCATACTATCGATCATATACGCATAATATGGCTAATAATATGAGTTAGATTGATAATAATAAGAGTAATGAGTATAGTAATAGTAGTTCTATCGATCATATCTGCGTAATATGGTTAATAATATGAGTTAGATTGATAATAGTGAGTGTAATAAGTACAGTGAATGTCGTTCTATCGATCATATCAGCATGATATGGGTAATAATATGAGTTAGATTGATAATATTGAGTGTAATAAATATAGTAATTGTCGTTCTATCGATCACATTAGCATAATATGGTTAATAATATGAGTTAGATTGATAATAATAAGAGTAATAAGTATAGTATTTGTCGTTCTATCGATCATATAAGCATAATATGGCTAATAATATGAATTAGATCGATAATGATAAGAGTAATAATTACAGTAATTGTCGTTCTGTCGATCATACAAGCATAATATGGCTAATTATATGAGTTAGATTGATAATAATAACAGTAATAAGTATAGTAATTGTCGTTCTATCGATAATATAAGCATAATATGGCTAATAATATGAGTTAGGTTGATAATAATAAGAGTAATAAGTATTGTGATTGTCGTTCTATCGATCAAATTTGCATAATATGTCTAATAATATGAGTTAGATTGATAATAATAAGAATAATAAGTATAGTAATTGTCGTTCTATCGATCATATAAGCATAATGTGGAAAATAATATGAGTTAGGTTGATAATAATAAGAGTAATAAGTATAGTAATTGTCGTTCTATCGATCATTTAAGCATAATATGGCTAATAATATGAGTTAGATTGATAATAATAAGAATAATAAGTATAGTAATTGTCGTTCTATCGATCATATAAGCATAATATGGCTAATAATATGAGTTAGGTTGATAATAATAAGAGTAATAGGTATAGTAAATGTCGTGCAATCGATCTTATCTGCATAATATGGTTAATAATATGAGTTAGATTGATAATAATAAGAGTAGTGAGTATAGTAATTGTCATACTATCGATCATATACGCATAATATGGCTAGTAATATGAGTTAGATTGATAATAATAAGAGTAATAAGTATAGTAATTGTCGTTCCATCGACCATTTAAGCATAATATGGCTAATAATATGAGTTAGATTGATAATAATAAGAGTAGTGAGTATAGTAATTGTAGTTCTATCGATCATATCTGCATAATATGGTTAATAATATGAGTTAGATTCATAATAATAAGAGTAATAGGTATAGTAATTGTCGTTCTATCGATCATTTAAGCATAATATGGCTAATAATATGAGTTAGATTGATAATAATTAGAATAATAAGTATAGTAATTGTCGTTCTATCGATCATTTAAGCATAATATGGCTAATAATATGAGTTAGGTTGATAATAATAAGAGTAATAAGTATAGTGACTGTCGTTCTATCGACCAAATTTGCATAATATGGTTAATAATATGAGTTAGATTGATAACAGTGAGTGTAATAAGTATAGTAATTGTCGTTCTGTCGATCATGTAAGCATAATATGGTTAATAATATGAGTTAGATTGATAATAATAAGAGTAATGAGTATAGTATTTGTCGTTCTATCGATCATATAAGCATAATATGGCTAATAATATGAATTAGAACGATAATGATAAGAGTAATAAGTACAGTAATTGTCGTTCTGTCGATCATATAAGCATAATATGGCTAATTATATGAGTTAGATTGATAATAATAACAGTAATAAGTATAGTAATTGTCGTTCTATCGATCATTTAAGCATAATATGGCTAATAATATGAGTTAGATTGATAATACTAAGAGTAGTGAGTATAGTAATTCTCGTTCTATCGATCATATAAGCATAATATGGCTAATAATATGAATTAGATCGATAATGATAAGAGTAATATGTAGAGTAATTGTCGGTCTATCGATCATATAAGCATAATATGGCTAATAATATGAGTTAGATTGATAATAATAAGAGTAGTGAGTATAGTAATTGTCATACTATCGATCATATACGCATAATATGGCTAATAATATGAGTTAGATTGATAATAATAAGAGTAATAAGTATAGCAATTGTCGTTCTCTCGATCATATAAGCATAATATGGCTAATAATATGAGTTAGGTTGATAATAATAAGAGTAAAAAGTATAGTATTTGTCGTTCTATCGATCATATAAGCATAATATGGCTAATAATATGAGTTAGATTGATAATAATAAGAGTAATAAGTATAGTAATTGTCGTTCTATCGATCATTTAAGCATAATATGGCTAATAATATGAGTTAGATTGATAATACTAAGAGTAGTGAGTATAGTAATTCTCGTTCTATCGATCATATAAGCATAATATGGCTAATAATATGAATTAGATCGATAATGATAAGAGTAATAGGTATAGTAAATGTCGTGCTATCGATCTTATCTGCATAATATGGTTAATAATATGAGTTAGATTGATAATAGTGAGTGTAATAAGTATAGTAATTGTCGTTCTATCGATCATATTAGCATAATATGGTTAATAATATGAGTTAGATTGATAAAAATAAGAGAAATATGTACAGTAATTGTCGGTCTATCGATCATATAAGCGTAATATGGCTAATAATATGAGTTAGATTGATAATAATAAGAGTAGTGAGTATAGTAATTGTCATACTATCGATCATATACGCATAATATGGCTAATAATATGAGTTAGATTGATAATAATAAGAGTAATGAGTATAGTAATAGTAGTTCTATCGATCATATCTGCGTAATATGGTTAATAATATGAGTTAGATTGATAATAGTGAGTGTAATAAGTATAGTGAATGTCGTACTATCGATCATATCAGCATGATATGGGTAATAATATGAGTTAGATTGATAATATTGAGTGTAATAAATATAGTAATTGTTGTTCTATCGATCATTTAAGCATAATATGGCTAATAATATGAGTTAGATTGATAATACTAAGAGTAGTGAGTATAGTAATTCTCGTTCTATCGATCATATAAGCATAATATGGCTAATAATATGAATTAGATCGATAATGATAAGAGTAATATGTACAGTAATTGTCGGTCTATCGATCATATAAGCATAATATGGCTAATAATATGAGTTAGATTGATAATAATAAGAGTAGTGAGTATAGTAATTGTCATACTATCGATCATATACGCATAATATGGCTAATAATATGAGTTAGATTGATAATAATAAGAGTAATGAGTATAGTAATAGTAGTTCTATCGATCATATCTGCGTAATATGGTTAATAATATGAGTTAGATTGATAATAGTGAGTGTAATAAGTACAGTGAATGTCGTTCTATCGATCATATCAGCATGATATGGGTAATAATATGAGTTAGATTGATAATATTGAGTGTAATAAATATAGTAATTGTCGTTCTATCGATCACATTAGCATAATATGGTTAATAATATGAGTTAGATTGATAATAATAAGAGTAATAAGTATAGTATTTGTCGTTCTATCGATCATATAAGCATAATATGGCTAATAATATGAATTAGATCGATAATGATAAGAGTAATAATTACAGTAATTGTCGTTCTGTCGATCATACAAGCATAATATGGCTAATTATATGAGTTAGATTGATAATAATAACAGTAATAAGTATAGTAATTGTCGTTCTATCGATAATATAAGCATAATATGGCTAATAATATGAGTTAGGTTGATAATAATAAGAGTAATAAGTATTGTGATTGTCGTTCTATCGATCAAATTTGCATAATATGTCTAATAATATGAGTTAGATTGATAATAATAAGAATAATAAGTATAGTAATTGTCGTTCTATCGATCATATAAGCATAATGTGGAAAATAATATGAGTTAGGTTGATAATAATAAGAGTAATAAGTATAGTAATTGTCGTTCTATCGATCATTTAAGCATAATATGGCTAATAATATGAGTTAGATTGATAATAATAAGAATAATAAGTATAGTAATTGTCGTTCTATCGATCATATAAGCATAATATGGCTAATAATATGAGTTAGGTTGATAATAATAAGAGTAATAGGTATAGTAAATGTCGTGCAATCGATCTTATCTGCATAATATGGTTAATAATATGAGTTAGATTGATAATAATAAGAGTAGTGAGTATAGTAATTGTCATACTATCGATCATATACGCATAATATGGCTAGTAATATGAGTTAGATTGATAATAATAAGAGTAATAAGTATAGTAATTGTCGTTCCATCGACCATTTAAGCATAATATGGCTAATAATATGAGTTAGATTGATAATAATAAGAGTAGTGAGTATAGTAATTGTAGTTCTATCGATCATATCTGCATAATATGGTTAATAATATGAGTTAGATTCATAATAATAAGAGTAATAGGTATAGTAATTGTCGTTCTATCGATCATTTAAGCATAATATGGCTAATAATATGAGTTAGATTGATAATAATTAGAATAATAAGTATAGTAATTGTCGTTCTATCGATCATTTAAGCATAATATGGCTAATAATATGAGTTAGGTTGATAATAATAAGAGTAATAAGTATAGTGACTGTCGTTCTATCGACCAAATTTGCATAATATGGTTAATAATATGAGTTAGATTGATAACAGTGAGTGTAATAAGTATAGTAATTGTCGTTCTGTCGATCATGTAAGCATAATATGGTTAATAATATGAGTTAGATTGATAATAATAAGAGTAATGAGTATAGTATTTGTCGTTCTATCGATCATATAAGCATAATATGGCTAATAATATGAATTAGAACGATAATGATAAGAGTAATAAGTACAGTAATTGTCGTTCTGTCGATCATATAAGCATAATATGGCTAATTATATGAGTTAGATTGATAATAATAACAGTAATAAGTATAGTAATTGTCGTTCTATCGATCATTTAAGCATAATATGGCTAATAATATGAGTTAGATTGATAATACTAAGAGTAGTGAGTATAGTAATTCTCGTTCTATCGATCATATAAGCATAATATGGCTAATAATATGAATTAGATCGATAATGATAAGAGTAATATGTAGAGTAATTGTCGGTCTATCGATCATATAAGCATAATATGGCTAATAATATGAGTTAGATTGATAATAATAAGAGTAGTGAGTATAGTAATTGTCATACTATCGATCATATACGCATAATATGGCTAATAATATGAGTTAGATTGATAATAATAAGAGTAATAAGTATAGCAATTGTCGTTCTCTCGATCATATAAGCATAATATGGCTAATAATATGAGTTAGGTTGATAATAATAAGAGTAATAAGTATAGTATTTGTCGTTCTATCGATCATATAAGCATAATATGGCTAATAATATGAGTTAGATTGATAATAATAAGAGTAATAAGTATAGTAATTGTCGTTCTATCGATCATTTAAGCATAATATGGCTAATAATATGAGTTAGATTGATAATACTAAGAGTAGTGAGTATAGTAATTCTCGTTCTATCGATCATATAAGCATAATATGGCTAATAATATGAATTAGATCGATAATGATAAGAGTAATAGGTATAGTAAATGTCGTGCTATCGATCTTATCTGCATAATATGGTTAATAATATGAGTTAGATTGATAATAGTGAGTGTAATAAGTATAGTAATTGTCGTTCTATCGATCATATTAGCATAATATGGTTAATAATATGAGTTAGATTGATAAAAATAAGAGAAATATGTACAGTAATTGTCGGTCTATCGATCATATAAGCGTAATATGGCTAATAATATGAGTTAGATTGATGATTGATAATAATAAGAGTAGTGAGTATAGTAATTGTCATACTATCGATCATATACGCATAATATGGCTAATAATATGAGTTAGATTGATAATAATAAGAGTAATGAGTATAGTAATAGTAGTTCTATCGATCATATCTGCGTAATATGGTTAATAATATGAGTTAGATTGATAATAGTGAGTGTAATAAGTATAGTGAATGTCGTACTATCGATCATATCAGCATGATATGGGTAATAATATGAGTTAGATTGATAATATTGAGTGTAATAAATATAGTAATTGTTGTTCTATCGATCATTTAAGCATAATATGGCTAATAATATGAGTTAGATTGATAATACTAAGAGTAGTGAGTATAGTAATTCTCGTTCTATCGATCATATAAGCATAATATGGCTAATAATATGAATTAGATCGATAATGATAAGAGTAATATGTACAGTAATTGTCGGTCTATCGATCATATAAGCATAATATGGCTAATAATATGAGTTAGATTGATAATAATAAGAGTAGTGAGTATAGTAATTGTCATACTATCGATCATATACGCATAATATGGCTAATAATATGAGTTAGATTGATAATAATAAGAGTAATGAGTATAGTAATAGTAGTTCTATCGATCATATCTGCGTAATATGGTTAATAATATGAGTTAGATTGATAATAGTGAGTGTAATAAGTACAGTGAATGTCGTTCTATCGATCATATCAGCATGATATGGGTAATAATATGAGTTAGATTGATAATATTGAGTGTAATAAATATAGTAATTGTCGTTCTATCGATCACATTAGCATAATATGGTTAATAATATGAGTTAGATTGATAATAATAAGAGTAATAAGTATAGTATTTGTCGTTCTATCGATCATATAAGCATAATATGGCTAATAATATGAATTAGATCGATAATGATAAGAGTAATAATTACAGTAATTGTCGTTCTGTCGATCATATAAGCATAATATGGCTAATTATATGAGTTAGATTGATAATAATAACAGTAATAAGTATAGTAATTGTCGTTCTATCGATAATATAAGCATAATATGGCTAATAATATGAGTTAGGTTGATAATAATAAGAGTAATAAGTATTGTGATTGTCGTTCTATCGATCAAATTTGCATAATATGTCTAATAATATGAGTTAGATTGATAATAATAAGAATAATAAGTATAGTAATTGTCGTTCTATCGATCATATAAGCATAATGTGGAAAATAATATGAGTTAGGTTGATAATAATAAGAGTAATAAGTATAGTAATTGTCGTTCTATCGATCATATAAGCATAATATGGCTAATAATATGAGTTAGGTTGATAATAATAAGAGTAATAGGTATAGTAAATGTCGTGCAATCGATCTTATCTGCATAATATGGTTAATAATATGAGTTAGATTGATAATAATAAGAGTAGTGAGTATAGTAATTGTCATACTATCGATCATATACGCATAATATGGCTAGTAATATGAGTTAGATTGATAATAATAAGAGTAATAAGTATAGTAATTGTCGTTCCATCGACCATTTAAGCATAATATGGCTAATAATATGAGTTAGATTGATAATAATAAGAGTAGTGAGTATAGTAATTGTAGTTCTATCGATCATATCTGCATAATATGGTTAATAATATGAGTTAGATTCATAATAATAAGAGTAATAGGTATAGTAATTGTCGTTCTATCGATCATTTAAGCATAATATGGCTAATAATATGAGTTAGATTGATAATAATTAGAATAATAAGTATAGTAATTGTCGTTCTATCGATCATTTAAGCATAATATGGCTAATAATATGAGTTAGGTTGATAATAGTAAGAGTAATAAGTATAGTAATTGTCGTTCTATCGATCATTTAAGCATAATATGGCTAATAATATGAGTTAGATTGATAATAATAAGAATAATAAGTATAGCAATTGTCGTTCTCTCGATCATATAAGCATAATATGGCTAATAATATGAGTTAGGTTGATAATAATAAGAGTAATAAGTATAGTATTTGTCGTTCTATCGATCATATAAGCATAATATGGCTAATAATGTGAGTTAGGTTGATAATAATAAGAGTAATAAGTATAGTAATTGTTGTTCTATCGATCATTTAAGCATAATATGGCTAATAATATGAGTTAGATTGATAATAATAAGAATAATAAGTATAGTAATTGTCGTTCTATCGATCATATAAGCATAATATGGCTAATAATATGAGTTAGGTTGATAATAATAAGAGTAATAGGTATAGTAAATGTCGTGCTATCGATCTTATCTGCATAATATGGTTAATAATATGAGTTAGATTGATAATAGTGAGTGTAATAAGTATAGTAATTGTCGTTCTATCGATCATATTAGCATAATATGGTTAATAATATGAGTTAGATTGATAAAAATAAGAGTAATATGTACAGTAATTGTCGGTCTATCGATCATATAAGCGTAATATGGCTAATAATATGAGTTAGATTGATAATAATAAGAGTAGTGAGTATAGTAATTGTCATACTATCGATCATATACGCATAATATGGCTAATAATATGAGTTAGATTGATAATAATAAGAGTAATGAGTATAGTAATAGTAGTTCTATCGATCATATCTGCGTAATATGGTTAATAATATGAGTTAGATTGATAATAGTGAGTGTAATAAGTACAGTGAATGTCGTTCTATCGATCATATCAGCATGATATGGGTAATAATATGTGTTAGATTGATAATATTGAGTGTAATAAATATAGTAATTGTCGTTCTATCGATCACATTAGCATAATATGGTTAATAATATGAGTTAGATTGATAATAATAAGAGTAATAAGTATAGTATTTGTCGTTCTATCGATCATATAAGCATAATATGGCTAATAATATGAATTAGATCGATAATGATAAGAGTAATAATTACAGTAATTGTCGTTCTGTCGATCATATAAGCATAATATGGCTAATTATATGAGTTAGATTGATAATAATAACAGTAATAAGTATAGTAATTGTCGTTCTATCGATAATATAAGCATAATATGGCTAATAATATGAGTTAGGTTGATAATAATAAGAGTAATAAGTATTGTGATTGTCGTTCTATCGATCAAATTTGCATAATATGTCTAATAATATGAGTTAGATTGATAATAATAAGAATAATAAGTATAGTAATTGTCGTTCTATCGATCATATAAGCATAATATGGAAAATAATATGAGTTAGGTTGATAATAATAAGAGTAATAAGTATAGTAATTGTCGTTCTATCGATCATTTAAGCATAATATGGCTAATAATATGAGTTAGATTGATAATAATAAGAATAATAAGTATAGTAATTGTCGTTCTATCGATCATATAAGCATAATATGGCTAATAATATGAGTTAGGTTGATAATAATAAGAGTAATAGGTATAGTAAATGTCGTGCAATCGATCTTATCTGCATAATATGGTTAATAATATGAGTTAGATTGATAATAATAAGAGTAGTGAGTATAGTAATTGTCATACTATCGATCATATACGCATAATATGGCTAGTAATATGAGTTAGATTGATAATAATAAGAGTAATAAGTATAGTAATTGTCGTTCCATCGACCATTTAAGCATAATATGGCTAATAATATGAGTTAGATTGATAATAATAAGAGTAGTGAGTATAGTAATTGTAGTTCTATCGATCATATCTGCATAATACGGTTAATAATATGAGTTAGATTCATAATAATAAGAGTAATAGGTATAGTAATTGTCGTTCTATCGATCATTTAAGCATAATATGGCTAATAATATGAGTTAGATTGATAATAATAAGAATAATAAGTATAGCAATTGTCGTTCTCTCGATCATATAAGCATAATATGGCTAATAATATGAGTTAGGTTGATAATAATAAGAGTAATAAGTATAGTATTTGTCGGTCTATCGATCATATAAGCATAATATGGCTAATAATATGAGTTAGATTGATAATAATAAGAGTAATAAGTATAGTAATTGTCGTTCTATCGATCATTTAAGCATAATATGGCTAATAATATGAGTTAGATTGATAATACTAAGAGTAGTGAGTATAGTAATTCTCGTTCTATCGATCATATAAGCATAATATGGCTAATAATATGAGTTAGATTGATAATAATAAGAGTAATAAGTACAGTAATTGTCGTTCTATCGATCATATAAGCATAATATGGCTAATAATATGAGTTAGAGTGATAATACTAGGAGTAGTGAGTAAAGTAATTCTCATTCTATCGATCATATAAGCATAATATGGCTAATAATATGAGTTAGATTGATAATAATATGAGTAATGAGTATAGTAATAGTAGTTCTATCGATCATATCTGCGTAATATGGTTAATAATATGAGTTAGATTGATAATAGTGAGTGTAATAAGTATAGTGAATGTCGTTCTATCGATCACATCAGCATGATATGGGTAATAATATGAGTTAGATTGATAATATTGAGTGTAATAAATATAGTAATTGTCGTTCTATCGATCACATTAGCATAATATGGTTAATAATATGAGTTAGATTGATAATAATAAGAGTAATAAGTATAGTATTTGTCGTTCTATCGATCATATAAGCATAATATGGCTAATAATATGAGTTAGATTGATAATAATAAGAGTAATAAGTATAGTAATTGTCGTTCTATCGATCATATAAGCATAATATGGCTAATAATATGAGTTAGGTTGATAATAATGAGAGTAATAAGTATAGTAATTGTTGTTCTATCGATCATTTAAGCATAATATGGCTAATAATATGAGTTAGATTCATAGTAATAAGAGTAATATGTATAGTAATTGTCGTTCTATCGATCATATAAGCATAATATGGCTAATAATATGAGTTAGATTGATAATAATAAGAGTAATAAGTATAGTAATTGTCGTTCTATCGATCATTTAAGCATAATATGGCTAATAATATGAGTTAGATTGATAATAATAAGAGTAGTGAGTATAGTAATTGTAGTTCTATCGATCAAATTTGCATAATATGGCTAATAATATGAGTTAGATTGATAATAATAAGAATAATAAGTATAGTAATTGTCGTTCTATCAATCATATAAGCATAATATGGCTAATAATATGAGTTAGGTTGATAATAATAAGAGTAATACGTATAGTAATTGTTGTTCTATCGATCATTTAAGCATAATATGGCTAATAATATGAGTTAGATTGATAATAATAAGAATAATAAGTATAGTAATTGTCGTTCTATCGATCATATAAGCATAATATGGCTAATAATATGAGTTAGGTTGATAATAATAAGAGTAATAGGTATAGTAAATGTCGTGCTATCGATCTTATCTGCATAATATGGTTAATAATATGAGTTAGATTGATAATAGTGAGTGTAATAAGTATAGTAATTGTCGTTCTATCGATCATATTAGCATAATATGGTTAATAATATGAGTTAGATTGATAAAAATAAGAGTAATATGTACAGTAATTGTCGGTCTATCGATCATATAAGCGTAATATGGCTAATAATATGAGTTAGATTGATAATAGTGAGTGTAATAAGTATAGCAATTGTCGTTCTATCGATCATATTAGCATAATATGGTTAATAATATGAGTTAGATTGATAATAATAAGAGTACTGAGTATAGTAATTGTCATACTATCGATCATATACGCATAATATGGCTAGTAATATGAGTCAGATTGATAATAATAAGAGTAATAAGTATAGTAATTGTCATTCTATCGATCATTTAAGCATAATATGGCTAATAATATGAGTTAGATTGATAATAATAAGAGTAGTGAGTATAGTAATTGTCGTTCTATCGATCATATAAGCATAATATGGCTAATAATATGAGTTAGATTGATAATAATAAGAGTAGTGAGTATAGTAATTGTCATTCTATCGATCATATACGCATAATATGGCTAATAATATGAGTTGGATTGATAATAATAAGAGTAATAAGTATAGTGAATGTCGTTCTATCGATCATATCAGCATAATATGGGTAATAATATGAGTTAGATTGATAATAGTGAGTGTAATAAGTATAGTAATTGTCGTTCTATCGATCATATTAGCATAATATGGTTAATAATATGAGTTAGATTGATAATAATAAGAGTAATAAGTGCAGTAATTGTCGTTCTGTCGATCATATAAGCATAATATGGCTAATTATATGAGTTAGATTGATAATAATAACAGTAATAAGTATAGTAATTGTCGTTCTATCGATCATTTAAGCATAATATGGCTAATAATATGAGTTAGGTTGATAATAATAAGAGTAATAAGTATAGTGACTGTCGTTCTATCGACCAAATTTGCATAATATGGTTAATAATATGAGTTGGATTGATAACAGTGAGTGTAATAAGTATAGTAATTGTCGTTCTGTCGATCATGTAAGCATAATATGGCTAATAATATGAGTTAGATTGATAATAATAAGAGGAATACGTATAGTAATTGTCGTTCTATCGATCATTTAAGCATAA
The DNA here is from genome assembly GCF_050947335.1 of Megachile rotundata. Lineage (NCBI taxonomy): Eukaryota > Metazoa > Arthropoda > Insecta > Hymenoptera > Megachilidae > Megachile > Megachile rotundata. Next base: position 52,703 of record NW_027473947.1, read on the forward strand.
TATGGCTAATAATATGAGTTAGGTTGATAATAGTAAGAGTAATAAGTATAGTAATTGTCGTTCTATCGATCATTTAAGCATAATATGGCTAATAATATGAGTTAGATTGATAATAATAAGAATAATAAGTATAGCAATTGTCGTTCTCTCGATCATATAAGCATAATATGGCTAATAATATGAGTTAGGTTGATAATAATAAGAGTAATAAGTATAGTATTTGTCGTTCTATCGATCATATAAGCATAATATGGCTAATAATATGAGTTAGATTGATAATAATAAGAGTAATAAGTATAGTAATTGTCGTTCTATCGATCATTTAAGCATAATATGGCTAATAATATGAGTTAGATTGATAATACTAAGAGTAGTGAGTATAGTAATTCTCGTTCTATCGATCATTTAAGCATAATATGGCTAATAATATGAGTTAGGTTGATAATAATAAGAATAATAAGTATAGTAATTGTCGTTCTATCAATCATATAAGCATAATATGGCTAATAATATGAGTTAGGTTGATAATAATAAGAGTAATACGTATAGTAATTGTTGTTCTATCGATCATTTAAGCATAATATGGCTAATAATATGAGTTAGATTGATAATAATAAGAATAATAAGTATAGTAATTGTCGTTCTATCGATCATATAAGCATAATATGGCTAATAATATGAGTTAGGTTGATAATAATAAGAGTAATAGGTATAGTAAATGTCGTGCTATCGATCTTATCTGCATAATATGGTTAATAATATGAGTTAGATTGATAATAGTGAGTGTAATAAGTATAGTAATTGTCGTTCTATCGATCATATTAGCATAATATGGTTAATAATATGAGTTAGATTGATAAAAATAAGAGTAATATGTACAGTAATTGTCGGTCTATCGATCATATAAGCGTAATATGGCTAATAATATGAGTTAGATTGATAATAGTGAGTGTAATAAGTATAGCAATTGTCGTTCTATCGATCATATTAGCATAATATGGTTAATAATATGAGTTAGATTGATAATAATAAGAGTACTGAGTATAGTAATTGTCATACTATCGATCATATACGCATAATATGGCTAGTAATATGAGTCAGATTGATAATAATAAGAGTAATAAGTATAGTAATTGTCATTCTATCGATCATTTAAGCATAATATGGCTAATAATATGAGTTAGATTGATAATAATAAGAGTAGTGAGTATAGTAATTGTCGTTCTATCGATCATATAAGCATAATATGGCTAATAATATGAGTTAGATTGATAATAATAAGAGTAGTGAGTATAGTAATTGTCATTCTATCGATCATATACGCATAATATGGCTAATAATATGAGTTGGATTGATAATAATAAGAGTAATAAGTATAGTGAATGTCGTTCTATCGATCATATCAGCATAATATGGGTAATAATATGAGTTAGATTGATAATAGTGAGTGTAATAAGTATAGTAATTGTCGTTCTATCGATCATATTAGCATAATATGGTTAATAATATGAGTTAGATTGATAATAATAAGAGTAATAAGTGCAGTAATTGTCGTTCTGTCGATCATATAAGCATAATATGGCTAATTATATGAGTTAGATTGATAATAATAACAGTAATAAGTATAGTAATTGTCGTTCTATCGATCATTTAAGCATAATATGGCTAATAATATGAGTTAGGTTGATAATAATAAGAGTAATTAGTATAGTGACTGTCGTTCTATCGACCAAATTTGCATAATATGGTTAATAATATGAGTTGGATTGATAACAGTGAGTGTAATAAGTATAGTAATTGTCGTTCTGTCGATCATGTAAGCATAATATGGCTAATAATATGAGTTAGATTGATAATAATAAGAGGAATACGTATAGTAATTGTCGTTCTATCGATCATTTAAGCATAATATGGCTAATAATATGAGTTAGGTTGATAATAGTAAGAGTAATAAGTATAGTAATTGTCGTTCTATCGATCATTTAAGCATAATATGGCTAATAATATGAGTTAGATTGATAATAATAAGAATAATAAGTATAGCAATTGTCGTTCTCTCGATCATATAAGCATAATATGGCTAATAATATGAGTTAGGTTGATAATAATAAGAGTAATAAGTATAGTATTTGTCGTTCTATCGATCATATAAGCATAATATGGCTAATAATATGAGTTAGATTGATAATAATAAGAGTAATAAGTATAGTAATTGTCGTTCTATCGATCATTTAAGCATAATATGGCTAATAATATGAGTTAGATTGATAATACTAAGAGTAGTGAGTATAGTAATTCTCGTTCTATCGATCATTTAAGCATAATATGGCTAATAATATGAGTTAGGTTGATAATAGTAAGAGTAATAAGTATAGTAATTGTCGTTCTATCGATCATTTAAGCATAATATGGCTAATAATATGAGTTAGATTGATAATAATAAGAATAATAAGTATAGCAATTGTCGTTCTTTCGATCATATAAGCATAATATGGCTAATAATATGAGTTAGGTTGATAATAATAAGAGTAATAAGTATAGTATTTGTCGTTCTATCGATCATATAAGCATAATATGGCTAATAATATGAGTTAGATTGATAATAATAAGAGTAATAAGTATAGTAATTGTCGTTCTATCGATCATTTAAGCATAATATGGCTAATAATATGAGTTAGATTGATAATACTAAGAGTAGTGAGTATAGTAATTCTCGTTCTATCGATCATATAAGCATAATATGGCTAATAATATGAGTTAGATTGATAATAATAAGAGTAATAAGTACAGTAATTGTCGTTCTATCGATCATATAAGCATAATATGGCTAATAATATGAGTTAGAGTGATAATACTAGGAGTAGTGAGTAAAGTAATTCTCATTCTATCGATCATATAAGCATAATATGGCTAATAATATGAGTTAGATTGATAATAATATGAGTAATGAGTATAGTAATAGTAGTTCTATCGATCATATCTGCGTAATATGGTTAATAATATGAGTTAGATTGATAATAGTGAGTGTAATAAGTATAGTGAATGTCGTTCTATCGATCACATCAGCATGATATGGGTAATAATATCAGTTAGATTGATAATATTGAGTGTAATAAATATAGTAATTGTCGTTCTATCGATCACATTAGCATAATATGGTTAATAATATGAGTTAGATTGATAATAATAAGAGTAATAAGTATAGTATTTGTCGTTCTATCGATCATATAAGCATAATATGGCTAATAATATGAGTTAGGTTGATAATAATGAGAGTAATAAGTATAGTAATTGTTGTTCTATCGATCATTTAAGCATAATATGGCTAATAATATGAGTTAGATTGATAATAATAAGAATAATAAGTATAGTATTTGTCGTTCTGTCGATCATATAAGCATAATATGGCTAATAATATGAATTAGATCGATAATGATAAGAGTAATAAGTACAGTAATTGTCGTTCTGTCGATCATATAAGCATAATATGGCTAATTATATGAGTTAGATTGATAATAATAACAGTAATAAGTATAGTAATTGTCGTTCTATCGATAATATAAGCATAATATGGCTAATAATATGAGTTAGGTTGATAATAATAAGAGTAATAGGTATAGTAAATGTCGTGCTATCGATCTTATCTGCATAATATGGTTAATAATATGAGTTAGATTGATAATAGTGAGTGTAATAAGTATAGTAATTGTCGTTCTATCGATCATATTAGCATAATATGGTTAATAATATGAGTTAGATTGATAATAATAAGAGTACTGAGTATAGTAATTGTCATACTATCGATCATATACGCATAATATGGCTAGTAATATGAGTCAGATTGATAATAATAAGAGTAATAAGTATAGTAATTGTCATTCTATCGATCATTTAAGCATAATATGGCTAATAATATGAGTTAGATTGATAATAATAAGAGTAGTGAGTATAGTAATTGTCGTTCTATCGATCATATAAGCATAATATGGCTAATAATATGAGTTAGAGTGATAATACTAGGAGTAGTGAGTATAGTAACTCTCATTCTATCGATCACATAAGCATAATATGGCTAATAATATGAGTTAGATTGATAATAATAAGAGTAATGAGTATAGTAATAGTAGTTCTATCGATCATATCTGCGTAATATGGTTAATAATATGAGTTAGATTGATAATAGTGAGTGTAATAAGTATAGTGAATGTCGTTCTATCGATCATATCAGCATGATATGGGTAATAATATGAGTTAGATTGATAATATTGAGTGTAATAAATATAGTAATTGTCGTTCTATCGATCAGATTAGCATAATATGGTTAATAATATGAGTTAGATTGATAATAATAAGAGTAATAAGTATAGTAATTGTCGTTCTATCGATCATATAAGCATAATATGGCTAATAATATGAGTTAGGTTGATAATAATGAGAGTAATAAGTATAGTAATTGTTGTTCTATCGATCATTTAAGCATAATATGGCTAATAATAGGAGTTAGATTCATAGTAATAAGAGTAATATGTATAGTAATTGTCGTTCTATCGATCATATAAGCATAATATGGCTAATAATATGAGTTAGATTGATAATAATAAGAGTAATAAGTATAGTAATTGTCGTTCTATCGATCATTTAAGCATAATATGGCTAATAATATGAGTTAGATTGATAATAATAAGAGTAGTGAGTATAGTAATTGTAGTTCTATCGATCAAATTTGCATAATATGGCTAATAATATGAGTTAGATTGATAATAATAAGAATAATAAGTATAGTAATTGTCGTTCTATCAATCATATAAGCATAATATGGCTAATAATATGAGTTAGGTTGATAATAATAAGAGTAATACGTATAGTAATTGTTGTTCTATCGATCATTTAAGCATAATATGGCTAATAATATGAGTTAGATTGATAATAATAAGAATAATAAGTATAGTAATTGTCGTTCTATCGATCATATAAGCATAATATGGCTAATAATATGAGTTAGGTTGATAATAATAAGAGTAATAGGTATAGTAAATGTCGTGCTATCGATCTTATCTGCATAATATGGTTAATAATATGAGTTAGATTGATAATAGTGAGTGTAATAAGTATAGTAATTGTCGTTCTATCGATCATATTAGCATAATATGGTTAATAATATGAGTTAGATTGATAATAATAAGAGTAGTGAGTATAGTAATTGTAGTTCTATCGATCAAATTTGCATAATATGGCTAATAATATGAGTTAGATTGATAATAATAAGAATAATAAGTATAGTAATTGTCGTTCTATCAATCATATAAGCATAATATGGCTAATAATATGAGTTAGGTTGATAATAATAAGAGTAATACGTATAGTAATTGTTGTTCTATCGATCATTTAAGCATAATATGGCTAATAATATGAGTTAGATTGATAATAATAAGAATAATAAGTATAGTAATTGTCGTTCTATCGATCATATAAGCATAATATGGCTAATAATATGAGTTAGGTTGATAATAATAAGGAGTAATAGGTATAGTAAATGTCGTGCTATCGATCTTATCTGCATAATATGGTTAATAATATGAGTTAGATTGATAATAGTGAGTGTAATAAGTATAGTAATTGTCGTTCTATCGATCATATTAGCATAATATGGTTAATAATATGAGTTAGATTGATAAAAATAAGAGTAATATGTACAGTAATTGTCGGTCTATCGATCATATAAGCGTAATATGGCTAATAATATGAGTTAGATTGATAATAGTGAGTGTAATAAGTATAGCAATTGTCGTTCTATCGATCATATTAGCATAATATGGTTAATAATATGAGTTAGATTGATAATAATAAGAGTACTGGGTA